>NW_027468685.1:17853143-17878143 GCF_046254945.1 Alosa pseudoharengus | reverse complement strand
TTGAGTCTGTGTGTGTGTGTGTGTGTGTGTGCATGTGTGTATTAGATGGGGTCAGGGTTGGCAGCTGAGCTCGTTATCCACACGGCTGCATTGATCTCCTCCTGCTGGACGGACGGCCTGCAGCCAGGACCATTAGCGCAGCCTTCCAGCAGCTCAGGGTACGGCCCACGCTCACCTCACACACACACACACTCACACACACACACACACACACACACACACACACACACACACACACACACCTCTCTGGGCTTAGGTGAATGCACAAACCTACACAAACACAGGCACACACATGCTCTCACACACACACTCTCACACACACTCCCCCAAAACTGCTCCATTGTACACAACAACATACCATGCCCACTAATCTAAGCACACACACACAGACACACACACACACACACACACTTACACACACACATATCCATCCAGTTGAGACTGATATCTAACTGACAGGCATTCCATGCTCATTAGAAAGCATGCATATGCCACAGACCAAAGAAACACAGATGAACACAAGTGGGTTATTCACCCACTATCACATATTATGTGCACACTCCATACCTTTGCCCTGTGTCTACCATGGCATGCTTATACTGTAAACACATGCCAACCTTTGCCTATAACATGCTAACACAACGTGCTAATATACACATGTATACGGCACACTCATTAGTTTACCAATATGCTACTTACCTCCTTTAAAATACCCACAGACATGCCTCTCTATAACATTCACCTTCCTACCCCCCCCCCCCCCACACACACACACACACACATACACACACACACAGACACACAAAATACACACACGCACACACACACACACACACACACACACACACACACACACACAATGCTCTGGCTGTGCCTCAGGAGCAGAGCTCTGCAGTCACACCCCCTCGACTTGAACTGACAATATTCCTGATGTGTCTGTGCTCACACACACACACGCGCAATCTAATTAAGCAAATCACATCCTGAAGTTCAGGGGCTGTCAGTGTGAGTTGCGTGCCAGCTCGGCGCAGAGCGTGAAGGTTAAAGCAGCCTTTGTTAGCCGCTGGGCTAATTGAGAGTGAGAATGCTACATAATGCAGAAAGGATGGCATTAATATTCACAAGCTAACAGGACAAGGATGGTTAGTCCAGTGCCATCAAGGAGAATTCCCAAACTCCTGAGCGCGCGTTTGCGTGCATGTGTGTGTGTGTGTGAGTGAGTGTGGGAGGGAGGAGGAAGAGGGGGCAAGAGAGAGAAATAGCAAGACAGTGCCTGTGTGTGAGGGCACAGTTCAGATCGTTCAGAGGTGATTTCAGAGTTTGTGTGAGTCAGAGGGAAGTAGAGTGTGTGTGTGTGTGTGTGTGTGTGTGTGTGTTTGAGGAGTCTCAGGCATGAGTGATGTTCAGAAAAGGTTTGCCTGATTTAGGACCCTTTCATCTCCTCTCCCTCCCCTGTTCTCCTCTCTTCCCCTACCCTACTCTTTCTTCTCCTCTCCTCTTCTCTCTTCTCCTCTCTTCTCCTCTTCTCTTCTTTCCTCTCCTCTCCTCTCTTTTTTTCTCTTCTCCTCTCCTTTCTTCTCTTCTCTCTCTTCTCTTCTCCTATCCTCTCTTCTCTTTTCTTCTCCTCTCCTCCCTGTGCTAGGTGCTACGATCAGTGTCTGGCACTCACTGTCTTTCTATCACTGGGCCTGCTCTCATTTCACACTCCTTTGCTTTTCTCTCCGACTCACAGGCATATGTGTGTGTGTGTGTGTGTGTGTGTGTGTGAGAGAGTGTGTGTGATTTGTGGATTTGTGCCTGTCTTACTAATACACACAAGCTCTCTCTCTCTCTCTCTCTCTCTCTCTCTCTCTCACACACACACACACATACATGTACACACACAAACACACAACGTTTCACAGGAACGTAATTTCACAACTGAAATACTCAAATACTTGCCTGAAAAAAATCAGTCATAAGTATTTGAGATGGGAAGAGACGGGTTTCTCTTGTTTGTGCAGGTATTTCATATCACTACGCAAGGACTGGAACTTCATTCAAAAGTGAGAGCAGACAGTTGATCAGCTGTGTTCTAAAGAATGTTTGATTCAAGTTCAGCGTGTTGTTTCAGCGTGAATTGTTTCAGCAAATGCCACGATGAACGGTAAGAAATAGGCTAGGCTATGTAGGCTAAAGTAATATCGTGGGGAGTTTATTATTTCGTTTTGGCAAGTAGTCTTGTAATAAGTGGGATAATGTATAGAACACCGGTCATTATTGGGAAAATAAGTCCCTTCAGGGCGGAACGAGACCCCTCCGCTGCGCGTCCGGTTCGCCCTATCGGGACTTATTTTCCCAATAATGACCGGCGTTCTATACATTATCCCTTACATATATATATCTAGGATCCTGTTCCTGTCAGAAGCTTTTGGTGTTGGGACTGCTGGCTGATTTGCTTTCTCCCGGTCTGGGATTTCTTATCTTTGTCTTGTTATCTTGATTTAGACTTGTCATGTCTTGGTTTAGTCTATTGTAATTGTTATGTCTTGATGTAATAAATCCCACTGGTTGGGTCAATTTGTTCTTATTCATTAGGAATGTGCGTCAGTGGTGGGTTTTTGTGTTACACTAAAAGGCTACCTAGCGGTGGGGTGTAACAAAATGGGGGCTCGTCCGGGAGTGAACTATCCATGAGGTGAGGTAATGGATCAGATCAGTGGATCTTTGCGTAGTCTGGGTGCGGTTACAGGCCACATGGTGTCCATTTTGTGATTGTGGGATTTTGTCTTGTCTTTTGATTTGGACTTTGTCTCATGTCTTGGTTTAGTGTCTTGTAATTGTTTTGTCTTAGCGTTAATAAATCCCACTGATTGGGTAATTTTAAAAGGCGTTCTTATTTATTAGGAATTTGGGTCAGTGGTGGGTTTTTGTGGGGCCACCTAACAATGGGGTGTAACAATTACTAACATTCATTTGTGGAGCTGTGCATATAATCCTAGGCTATGAAAGACTCAATGTCAGAGTCATCTTTGAGAGTTGCATGTTTATTTCATCACAATGACAGTTGGGAAAGAAAAAGCTACTCATTACCTTTCACAAACGTGAAGAAATCAAACTCCTCAAACCTCAAAAATGATCTGCATTTCCAACGACAAGGACATAAATCTGTACAGGCCGCAGGCTGGATCTTTCATGGGTCACCTTGTGGCAGGTTGATGTAGAAAAAGCTCATGCACTATTTGTACCTGTTATTTTCCAGTGGCTACTGCATTCCCAGCTTCATACACTACCTCTGCCCCGCCACACCTGTTATTTACCAGTGGCTTCAACTAAAATACAAAACTATCAGAATACAAAATTGAACAACTCTCTCTTCTTTTTGTATCTCCCTATTATCTCTCAAATTTTCAAATTCAAATTCTAAGTGCTTTATTAGCATGACTGTTTGAGTACAGTGTTGCCAAAACTAGTGTTACGATCGGTTCTCTTGCCAAAGCTAGTGTTAGTGTTCTCTCTCTCACTCTCTCTCTCTCTCTCTCTCTCTCTCTCTCTGTCCTCTCAGGCTTAGAATAAATTGCCGATCTCTGCTCCGCAGTTAGTGGTGTGTTTGCTCCAGGCCTGTTGCCTTTGACCCTTATGGACATCTATAGGTGAGAGGTCACTATGGCCTCTCGAGGCTGCTCATTGATCCCTTGGCCTCTCCAGAGAATCCTGCTCAGCAGCCACCTCCAACAGCAGCACTACCACCCCTATGCCCCTGCTACTCATGAGTGTAGTGATGAATGTACGTATATAAATATACATACAATATAATTAGGGTTGGGCACCGAAACACGGTTCTAATATGGCACCGGTGCCGACACAAACGGTAGTAACTGCATCGAATAACAACGTGGATTTCGGTGCCTCATTTCGGTGCTTAAATAGCGTTTAAAAAAAAAAAAAATAATAATAATAATTATACGAGGCATCACTGCATGTCATGCGCCATCTCTTACGTCTTGCTCTGATAGCAACACATCCAGATACAGTTAGCTAACATATGATAAACACTGGATGTATAAACCAGAGGGGTGCACCACATAGGCGAGTGGACAGTGTTTGACTTGCGTGAGCCCAAGTAGCTTACTTTAAAGCGACATGCGAGCTCCTGTCAAAATCTAGCAGTGGGCCTAACTACACACAA
Organism: Alosa pseudoharengus; assembly: GCF_046254945.1. NCBI lineage: Eukaryota > Metazoa > Chordata > Actinopteri > Clupeiformes > Clupeidae > Alosa > Alosa pseudoharengus. The sequence goes on along the minus strand of NW_027468685.1, from coordinate 17,873,975 downwards.
GCAAAAGGCTATGAAACAACGTCAACAGTAGGCTAGCCTATACATTACACAATATCCTTGCTAATGCGCTAACTGACATTTATTTGAAATGTTATCAGCAAAGTTGTAAGGTGAGAACTTTATTTCACGGTGTGTTAAACAACATAATGGCATGATATTAATCTTTCATGTGCATGAGGCCCATATAGCCTCACAATGAATATGAAGATCATGTTAAAAGTTAGCTGGCAAAAACATAAATATGTAGGTTACATACCTGATGTCACTGAGCTGTCAAAGAGGCTACGAAACCATCTCCGTACGTTATCGCTAATTAAACTCAGCTGACTGGTGTTAGCGAATAGCCATAGTTGCTGTTAAAATACTAGGCTAGCACTGGGAATCTAAACACTTCAACACCGACATGTAGCCTAACATGTTCAAAACTACTGCGTGTTATGGGTTAAGACAAGAAATTTCTTGAAGCACACACTGAATTAACTGGAAAATATAGTCCCTGTTAGATTAGCTTGCTTTCAAATGCCGTTGTCCATGACCTGGCAGTTTTATGGCAAGCGGTTTTAACATGCATTATGGCAAACCGCCTACAATGGGTAAACTTGAAAGCAGAGCTCACCATTGTGTGTGCATGCATGGCAAGCTGTTTTAACATTTAAATGTATTATTCGTAGGAACAATGAGATATTGATAGTAAATTGAACATAACAGTTCAATTTCATGTTCAAAATTGTCTTATCAATTAAAAAAAAGCAATTCATGCTTTAGACCATTTTAATTTAAAACATTTTAAAAACAAAGTACCGGTTCAGGCACCGTTTCGGCACCGGCACCGTTTTAAAAGTATTGATTTAGCACCGGTATCGTATAAAAAACCAAAAGATACCCAACCCTAAATATAATATATATTTTGTTCTTGTTGTTGTTATAGCCATTTCTTGGTTTCATATGGAAATTGAATTAATATTTTGGTCTTAAAATATGGTGCTGGGTGATGGAAAGGTTTTGATGGAAGGTTTGGTTATATTTATGTTTTTTTGTGCTTTATGTGATAATTTACATTTGTAGTGATGTGAAAGGCCAAAGGTGGCCTATATGATGTAAGTCAGGATTTGACTGAAGGAAAATAGAAGCGTGGGGTAACAAACAGTTTTTAGTCCTCATACCCCGCATACTCCACGTATCACAGCATATAATTGAACAGTTTTTAAAGCAACACCAAAGAACTTTTCCTCTGTCGCACGCACGCTATTTGTTTATCCAGCACTGGCTTTGCAAATAACAATGCTCACAGTCAAGGTAGAATATGTTGTATGATTTTATGAAAGTACGATGTATTGCGACATCAGATGCAAGTCAAATTTGTAGTTTCTTATGTCTCATTCCATCGAACTACAGATCCGCTACCCGATCTGGCAAACTTACATAGTGCGCTTATAGCTGATAGAGGGCTGCGAAGCGAATGCAGAAGTGCAGTTCACCCTATTATGAGTTAATGAACCACTGAAACGATTTTGGAAACATTATTTTAAGGTACAAAAAACTCTTTGGTGTTGCTTTAAATTAAGTTTTGTCATTGGACTTAATTTTTACATTTTTAATCTTTTTGGATAAATGTGTCTACTAAATGAATAAATGTAAGCGTGTCTCTAACTCCAAGTTGAATGTCACCCCTCCGCGGTGAAGGAAATGCCATAGATATGAATAAATTACAGAAATAAATAATGATCCACACAAAAGAAACTGGCAGGTTTTTGGAGTGTCTGTTCGATGGTGGTCACCCACGGGGCTTTTTGAAAAGAGCAGAGTGACATCGGACTGAGAGGAGAGAGGGAACCTGAGGGTGCCAGACAATATGAAAGAAAAGAGAGGAGAAAAAGACATGCTGCGCATAAGGGAAAGAGAGAGAGAGACATTCAGAGAGAGGCATGCACCCACTGGTAGCGTGAGAGAAAGACAGACCTAGAGGGAGAAAATTAGAGTGAGCCACTGAGAGGGTGAGTCAAAGAGAAAGAGAGAGAGAGAGAGAGAGAGATTGAGAGATAGAGAGAGAAGAACAGAGCTATGTGACAGAGAGACAGACAGAGAGAGAGAGATGAAGAGAGAGAGAGAGAGAGAGAGAGAGAGAGAGAGACAAGGGGGAAGCTGCATTGTGGATGGGCTTCACGTCCGTGTTTGTCAGCACTAGTGGAGTTTAGTGTACCTGCCCTTGGATAGGCTTATCTGGCATTAGCAGCTCCGCCGCCCCATTGTCCCTGCCCAGAGGCTCATGGGACGGGTGCGGGCAGCCAGGCGGAGCGCCGCCGAGCGTCAGCGGCATTCCGGATAATCCGAGAGGGCTGGCCCGGGAGGTGCTGCCGGACACGCGGCCTTAATAGAAACAAGGGAGGGGCGCGAATCTGAGGGGGATGGAGCGGGGGGGGGGGGTGCTGTGTGGAAAAAGAGGACATGACTGGGTTTACTAAATACTTGGGAAAAAGAGGAGGATGGATAGTAGGGGATGCCACTGATTATGAGAGAGAGAGACAGGGGGGAGAGGGAGAGAGAGGGGGGGGAGAGGGAGAGAGACAGGGGGGAGAGGGAGAGAGAGGGGGGGGAGAGAGAGAGGGATGGTGGAGTGGTGTGATGAGAGGATGTGATTTGTCTTTTTCATCCCTTGTTTTTCCGAAACTCTCTGTGATCTACCTGCCACCTCTGGCCGAGTTGCTTTCCAGGAATCCTAAATTGCCAGCCTTCACATGCAACGGCAACACAAAGATTATGATCCTTTTTTTACTCTGAGCAAGCGATTAACCACCCACCAGGCTTCAACGACAAAGTCAGATCTGCTCTAACAAACACACACATACAATGACACAAACACACACACACACACACACACACACACACACACACACACACACACACACACACTCATTTTTTATGCATACACACACACACACTCAATCATTCTGAGAAGACAGACACGCAAACAGTCAGTCACACCAGGCGTCACTCAGCTGCATTAGGAAAGCACACATTACGGCTGGGATGACAGCCTAGTCACAGAGCATCACCACATCCTATCCAAACATCTCCTGCCTCTGCTCCATTCACCCTCATTCACCTCTACCAGCACATACACTCACACACACTCTCTTACACACACACACACACACACACACACACACACACACCACCACCACCACCATAACCCTGCTTCCACTGACCCCACCCCAGTGATCTACCCTCAGTGTGTGTGTGTTAATGACAGGCGGCCTCCTGATTACCCAGCATGGTGCACAGGCTTGTGTGTGTGTGTGTGTGTGTGTGTGTGTGTGTGTGTGTGTTCGTGGTGGTGGTAATGGTGTTGATGGGGGGTGAGTTCCCCTTAAACGCCTCCTGTCCCCTCTGGGCATGTCCTAATGCAGTCGTTCTCTCCACTGAGATACTGCACTATCAGCAGGAGACAGAATTAGCTCCCTAGACGAGTGTGTGTGTGTGTGTGTGTGTGTGTGTGTGTGTGTCTGCATGTGGTATGCATACATTCAGTATGCATTTGTATTTGTCTGCATTTAAAATGTGAATGTGTGTGTGTGTGTGTGTGTGTGTGGCCATTCCTCCATGGGCGGCTCCATTAATGACAAAGTTTCCTTCTCGCCTCCCTTGGTGTAATCCCAGTCTTTTTTCTTTCCCGTTTTAATCTTGAACACTTACCGTATTGTTTTATAATTGGGTCTGACATTGTCAGAGACTTTTTTCATATAATCTTAATCCCCAATTCATTTGTGGGGAATTATTATGGTAATTGCGCTTTCATAACCATGTCAAGAATTGCAATAATATTACATAGTGCAAAGACACCACAAACAGGCTCTTGTGTAACTGAATAAAGTAGACTCACAGTGAGCATCTGAGTGGGTAGACAGTGCTTTTTTATGTTTTTGGCGTGTGTGTGTGTTTGTGAAGAGTGCTGTGGATATTCTTCCCTGGCCTCAACTGTGACAGAAAGAAAGATGGATAGAGAGAGAGTGTAGGGAGTGAGAGGATGGAATGGATGTACTGTTCTGAAACATTTCATAAAAGAGAACATTCCTTTCCTTGCTAATCTGCATAGCCTTGTAGCTGCAATCAAATTTTTGCTAGAGTCAACAAAACAACATGCTCCTCACAGTCCTATGCTGTGTGTGTGTTTCTGTGTGTGTGTGTGTGTGTGTGTGTGTGTGTGTGTGTGTGTGTGTGTGTGTGTGTGTGTGTGCATGTGTGCATGTGCACAAATGCATATGAGAAACGAAGTACCAAAGCAATTACTCCAAGAAGTCAACAACATGTTTCATCAGAAGGATAAAGGGTGGTTTGTAATAGGCTTGGCCATTGGCCTTACTGCACATATCAACAAAACACTTCACCAGACTTTCACTTCAATGTCATCCTCTACATCCCAAACAGGAGCTCTCGTAGCACTGGACCTGCCCTGGCTCAGCGTAGCCCAGGGAATCAGCGAGTCTGGAGATGCCAGTGCAGCAGTGTCTGATTGGAAATGATGAAAGGATACAGAGAACTCACAGAGAAAGAGAGGAAAAGAAAAGAAAACAAATAAAAAGGGATTTTCTGTAAGAGAACAGTTTAGAGGAGAGACACGCTCGATTACACAAGAATCTCATAGCACAGATGATTTTTCTGAAATGAGACCACTCAGAGACAGGCCCCAAAAAAGACCACCGTTATGATAAATAGATGAATAAATAAATAAGATTATTAGATAAGGAGATTAATAAATAAAATCTGGAAGGTATTGTGCAAGCTGGAAGGTGGGCGAATGTGTCAGTCATGAGCTATTGGTGTTATATCCTGTGATTTTGACACTCTCTTTCTCTCCTCTCCCTCTCTCTTTCTCTCTCTCATTCTCTCTTTCTCTCTACCTCTGTCTTTCCATTCCATCCTATTTTTCTGTCTGTCTGTCTATCTCTCTCTCTCTGTCTGTCTTTCTCTCTGTTTCTCTCTCTCACACTCTCTCTCTAGCTGTCTTTTTTTTCTCTCTCTCTCTCTCTCTATCTATCTCTCTCGGTCTGAACATGTCTCTGTCACTTGCGACAGTATTTCAAATGGGCTATCGTCTGTCCAAAGCTGAAAGTCACCTTGCAGCCATCGTTTAATATCATAATAAATTATAGATTGTCTTTGCAACAGTACGAGATGGTTTGTAAAGTAAATGAGTTCCTCCAAACGATGGCCGAGCTGTCAGACAACACTGCTGTGTTCCTAGATAAAGAGGGCCTAAAAGTACCCGTAAAACCCAGTGTGTGTGTGTGTGTGTGTGTGTGTCTGTGTGTGTGTGTGTGTGTGAGTGTGTGTGTGTGTGTGTGTTAGAAAGAGAGCATGTAGGTGTGCCCACGTATGAGTTTAATTGCATGTATCAGGTGATGAGTGTGTGTGTTTGTTTTTCTCTCTCTTTGTGTGTGTGTGTGTGGTTGTGTGTGTTAGGGAGATAACATGTAGTGTAGGTGTTCCCATGTACATATATAATAATGTTTGATAGTATGTATCAGGTGGTGAGTGTGTGTGTGTTTGTGTGTGTGTGTGTGTGTGTGTTTGAGTTTCTGTGTGTGTGTGTGTGTGTGTGTGTGTGCGTGCGTGCGTGTATGTGTCTCTGTTAGCCTAATGAGGTCATGACCATGATAAACCATGATAAACCACGGTTATAAAACCACGTCCACATTAGCACACAGATCTCTATAGATTATATCAGCCGTGGAATTTGATGTTTTGCGTCGCTGCAGATTGTTATTGATCGGCCACTGCCTCCCTCCCACCCCAAGGATGCCCCTACATCTCCATCATCCAGTCTCTGGCAGAGTGCTGCACAGATGGCCCAGATAGCAGCGACATAAATACAGTCCCCACGGCGAGGGATATCCAACGGCAACAGTGGCCGTCGCCGCGCTCTCATGTCAAATGAGGGAGCTACTGAACAGGTGTACACCTGTCATCTTTAAAGAGCAGGCGTTGGTATTCCTTAGAGCTCGATATGTCCTTGAGCATATGTGGTTGTATTTGAGAAACCTGTGCGTTCGTGTTGAATGTATATATGTCCTGTGTGTGTGTCTCATATAAGCAGGGGACGTGTGTGTGTGTGTGTGTGTGTGTGTGTGTGTGTTTGTGTGTGTGTGTGTGTGTTTGTGTGTGTGTGTGTCATATAAACAGGGGGATCTTGACATACATAAAGACATAAATCCATACATATATTTATGTGGTTAGGGACACGGGAGTGTATGTGGCGTATATGTGTTGCTTTGTTTGTAAGGGTGTGTGTGTGTATGTGTGTGTGTGTGTGTGTGTGTGTGTGTGTGTGTGTGTGTGTACCTATTTATTTGGGTCATACTGTACATGTGCAAACACTCCAACAGAGGATGACTCAGACTTATGTGGCCTAGTACCTGATATGCTAAAAGAACTCTCTCTCTCTCTCTTCTCATTCTCCTCCTCTTTCCCTCTCTCTCTCTCCCTCTCTCTGTCCTCTCTCTCCTTTCTCTCCTCTCCTGTCTGTCCCATGGGCATCTCCAGCTGGGGGGGTTGTGTGTAAAATGGGTCCGGTGTCTGGCCGACTCTTTTTTTGTTTCTCCTGCCGACACCTCATTCTAAATTCATGGCCACGTGGCTCTCCTGAGCGGCGAAGCTGAAGTGAGGAACGGCTGCTCAGGCCGCTGTGTGTGTGTGTGTGTGGGTGTGTGTGTGTGTGTGTGTGTGTGTGTCTGTCTGTCTGTCTGTCTGTCTGTCTGTCTGTCTGTCTGTCTGTCTGTCTGTGTGTGTGTGTGTGTGTGTGTGTGTGTGTGTGTGTGTGTGTGTGTGTGTGTGTGTGTGTTAGTGTCTCTGTTTTACTGTGTGTGTGTGTGTGTGTGTGTGTGTGAGTATGTGTGTGAGTGTGTGTGTGTGTGTGTGTTAGTGTCTCTGTTTTACTGTGTGTGTGTACAGTATGTGTGTGTGAGTATGTGTGTGCGTGTGTGAGAGTGTGTGTGTGTCAGAGAGAGAGAGACAGAGTTTGTGAAAGAGGGATGGAGAAAGCGAGAGAACGAGAGTTAGTCCTGGGAGGAGTGGCTGTTTACAAAGTCTCCAAGGTCCTCATGACTAGACAACAACTCATGCCTCACCAGTCTTACAGACATTCAGAGAGGGAGAGAGAGAGGGGGATAGAGAGAAGGGAGCAGAGACAGGGAGAGAAAGACACAGAAAGAATACAGGGGATGAGGAGAAAAAAAGGATAGATAAAGAGGTGTGAAGAGAAAGAGAAAGATGTTCTCAATGTTGCAATGTTATTATACAAATTGTTATGCTGTTTTGTTTTGTACTTTGGCAACACTACCTACAGCCATGCTAATAAAGCAATGTTGAATCTGAGAGAGAGAGAGAGAGAGGGAGGGAGGGAGGAAGGGTGAGACAGAAAACGAAAGATAGAGAGAGGTGGGAAGAGAGAGGGAGAGGAAGAATGAGGCTGTGAAAGAGAGAGAGAGAGGAATTGGTGAGATATGCTTGCTCAATGCCAATCAGCAGAAATGTCAGCTTTCATGCTGCAGATGTATCTGAATCACAGCCAGTGCACATTCACACCCCTCCCCCTACACACACCCCTTTCGTATTCCTTCTGTCCATGCACAGCCTCTCATTCTCCCTCTTTTTCCCCAGCTCATCTCATCTCATCTCTCCTTGGACCCCCATTCTTCCATCTCTAGTTGTATCTGTAATCACTCATACTAACCACCTCTCTCTCTCTCTCTCACACACAGACACACACTCACTCACACAACCTTTTGCCCTCCCAGCAGAGTAACCAGTGCCACAGAGATTTCTATCAGCCAGACACTGAAAACAAACTATCCCCCCCCCCCCATTGCCCGCACCCAGGGGAAGGTGGGATACTGGAGGGTCAGAGTGTCCCCGCTGTCAGATGAGAGCAGGTGGGTCCACCCGAGAGGGCATGCATCGGGCTGGCAGAGTGAAAAAAGAGGGTAGGAGAAAGAGAAAGAAAGAGAGGAAGAGAGAGGGAAAGAGAGAGAGAAACAGAGAAAGATAGGGAGGGAGAGGATGGAATGGACATTCTGTTCTGCTGTAGATTATTCTAGAAGAAACATGAACATTCTGTTCCATGTTAATCTGTTTTAGGAATCTTCATTTCATACTCATTCCATCTCAGTGATGTTGGGATGTGGACCTAATTTTAGCATAGTGTTGTTTTATAGATGCAGAACAAAAAAAAAAGACATAAATATTTTTATTTCCAGCTTGGTTCAGCTATTATTTATTCCTTCTGTGTGAGGAGGATGTCTGGCAGCAGAACTCACATGGGAGGGAGACGGCAGACTTCCTTCACTGGTACAGCTATTTGCATTTGACTTTGTACCTGCTTTCGTGGTCGGGTCCAGGGGAGAGCGTTTGTCCTCCGTGCCAATATTTCCTAATTAAACAGTAAAACATTGACGGTATTTTAAAACTTGTTTATCGGTCCCTACAGGACATTGGAGGAGGTTGTGGGTGGGGTAGGGGGGGGGGGGGGGGTTCAGCGGGAGATGGGAGAAATGGAGACTTCGCTGCCACATGCTCGCCAGAGAATTAATGAAGGGGATAAAAGAGAGAGAGTGGAGATGGAGAGACACAGGAAGGTGAAAGAAGTGACAGAGGTGCAGAGAGAAAGAGTATGTGAGAGGAAAAGAAAAGAGAAGGGAGAGATATGATAAGTGAGATAGAAAGAAAGAGAGTGAGCACAAGAGAACAGAAGTAGGAGAGTTTTTGCGATTGACTTTTGCGTGTTTGAGACTTTTTTTATTATTTAATTTATTTAAGACTTTTTTTATTATTTTTTTTTTAAGAGAAAATGACAGCAGGACAGGCAGGCTGTCTGTGCTATGGTACTTTCTTCTCTCTCCTCCTCCTCCTCCCCCAGTCATCCCCCTGTTCTGTGTTGGGAGCGATTGACCAGGGATGACATTCTCGGCTCCTGACGAAATTCTCCTGGGGCCCATCCTCGCGCTCTCAACACACCGCATCGCTGGGGCCAGAGGCTTGGCAGCCGCTGCTGAAAAAGCCCTTTTTATCCCCCCCATCACCCAAAGACACACACACACACACACACACACACACACCTCACCTATTCCCCTGCTTCTGTCTCCCCCTCTCTCTCTTTCTCTCTCTCTCTCTCTCTCACCTTCTCAAAGTGAGCGAGCGGTTCTGGTGAAACCTGGATGACCTTCACTCTGGCACATTCTGCGAGTTAAAAAAAAGTTTCTCCTTGCTTCAGCACTTGCCAGACACAGGCACACTTTATGACTACTTTTTCATCTCTCTCTCTCTCAATCTCTCACTCCCAGTATTTCTCTATTCTCTCCTTCATTCTACTGATCTCCTTTGACTTAAATATCCGTATAGCTGGACAGGTCCAGCTGGAAGGAGTTGCTGTCAGTTCTGGATACATGAATAACTGGTGACCCGTCCTCTGCCCATCAATCACAGCCAGAGAAAGAGACGTAGCCCACTTTCTCCTCCTCCAAAAACTGTTATTAGATAAAAGAAAAGAAAAAGCTCTCCTCCTAGCTATCTAGTACTCAGCGATTCACATATTACTTTTTATCAGTCACTGTCCAGCCGTGAAAAGTAAATAAATAAATAAATAAATACATAAATAAATAAATGAATAAAATGTTGCACTCCAAAATGAATCTTCAAAGCCTCATGTTTTCTCATCTTAAGCAGAAAACTCAACAAGTCAATGCACTAGAACTAGATGGATTGAAGATGGAAAAATCAGCAGTGAAGAAACATCCAAATGCGTTGCACTTCAATGTGTATGCCAGTCACGTCTACCAGTGATTTCCATGGCAGCATGGAGTTTTTCTAGGTCGATCTACATGGCTGTCTCCCCACACCTCCACCCCCACCCCCCATCCCCCTCCCTCCAGTCAGGGGCAGTTTTCTGTCCACGACAGACGAGGTACCTGCCTCCAGTGAGGAGATGCCTGTGAGAGGCCTGTGTGTGTGTGTGTGCGAGTGTGTGTGTGTATGTCTATGGGGTGTTTGTATTGATTTGTGGCAAAGGGATGCTAACCCGCACGGACATCCTCAGAGCTCCAGGACAATGAGTGAAGTAACAGATCAATTGGTGTGTGTATATTAGCGGGCATGTGGACGTGTGTAGGTGTGTGAAAACACATACCCACATACACACACATACACTAGTCTCTCTATCTCTGTACCTCTCTGCACACACACACACACACACACAGAGACACACACACTAGCATTCACATACAAACTGGCTGCTTGCCCTCCTACACATTCTCTTTTGGATGCCATTAACAGCCATTCCAAACATAAAAGGTATTATCGATTCTCTGCACATTTCTTTTACTTTCTTTCTTTCTCTTTCTCTCCCTCTCTCTTCCACAGTAAAGTTACAGTTATTTGCACACAAAAGTGAATTCTGCTGCTGGGATTTTGCACTCATAAGGAGCCTAAAGAAATCAATTCAGTTCGGAGTGAATGTAAAGCAGTACTCATTCCAGCCCTGTCCACAGTAGTCCCACCAGCAAATGACTCGGCCACATTCTGAGGGCTTAGTAATATATTACCTACTGCTTTGTTGATTGTACAATTAGACAAAGTATACGTCTGAGGAATCCCTGACGTCGATAATGCAGCTCGAGTACACACACACGTACAGTATATGGAGAGTTTGGTTCCAAAACGCTATATCCTCCATTTCAATGTTTTTTACATGTTGTTTTCCAAATAATTTCAGTAGAACTGTAATTGGGTATTGTTATTTGATTTATTTTTACTCAATCAAAACAACATAACTGCAATTTTATTGATATTACCTGTAATAACATGACTTATTAATGTTTTTGAAAATGGAGATACAACATTTTGGAACCAAGCTCTTCATATATATCAAAGTGACCAGCAGAGGTTTCATTTTCCGGACATTTTGATGATATGACGGTCAAATATCCTATTATCGCTTCTTAATTAGTCAAGTTGAGGAAAACTGGAGATAGGATATGTAGCTTAAAGAATGACATAACCAGGCCATATAGAATGCAACATGTGCATTAGCCTAACTTATTATGCTAAATTAGTATCAATTTAAAGATCTAGCCAGTCTCTACGCTGTTTTCATGGACAGCAAGAATCCGCTTCGTTCATTGTTTTAAATAGGCTACGTTGTTTGTTGCTGCTACCCACGTTATCTCCAGTGGTTCAACAATTTATCTTGCGCAGATGCGCACACACATTGAATGAGCGCTCACACCACTACCCCCTAATGCTATGCTTCTTTATTTGATAACACTAAATTAAGAAATATTTCCTATTCTGGAAAATGTTTAGTTTATTTCTCTTTCGGTCCATGGTTCAATGATACCATTCGATTGTGCCGTAAATTATCCACGGACCAGTAATCTCTTCTTCGAAGAGGCCCTAATCCTGCAGATCATAGACGGAGAAAGCATGCTGTGGGAACAGAACACAGTTGCATGTCCAGTGTAGCCATGGGTCTGTCTCATGGAGGTATTATATATAACTGGAGAGAGTGACTAAGTCCCGCCCCCATTCATTTCAATGGCCCATGCTAGGCTAGCTACTTCAGCCAAAAAAGTTTGAAATTGACCGCAGCCATCTTTATGAAAATGGCGTTTCATGGGTGTTCGTTTCCGGCACCAGGTAGAATTAGCCTATTAGATTCCACGTTACAGACAGAGACAACGTAAGGTACAACGGAATGTCGTTGATGAAGATTGGACATTCCCTCAGAGGAAAAGAAGTTGTTCGTGAACGCGCTTCACTTCACCTCGTTATAAGCGCAAATGTATTTCATTGGTTGGGATAACATTTTGGGAATGGTGGTAGAAGTTTGCCCTGTCTCTGAAGTCCTAGGTTATTTAATGTGATGTTCATATGTGATAATAAACAATGCGAATCAATATTGACTCACTTCAGGCTACACAAATAATGATCCCTAAATGTATATTTGGACAGGCTGTATACTAATTGCGCAATAAGCTATTCAACGAAAATGACTATAATTATGTAGACATGGGACGAAGAAACTTGTGGATAGCTGGGATTTTTGCTGCACCCAGTGTGAATTTGCAGCTTGTTAAACCTAGGCTACATTTGCAGGCAGACGAAATGAAGGCAACGCAAATTAAACTTACCGATAGAAGCGCAAATCCCTCGGGTATTGAGGTTCGAGCAGGCATTTCAAGAGTCTGCAACTGTTTAAATCAAATGCATGGCCTAATCATGTCAATGTTGCAAGAAAGCAAACTAAATAAGCTTCGTTTTAAATGACTTGGGGAGGTTACATGATCCCGACGTTGCCTTGTCATGGACTACAGGTAGGCTACTACATCGTTTTAAAATATTTCATATACACAACGCAATGAGTAGGCTAATAATTGGATATAGGTCATTGCTATGCATAGATGTATTGTCATAGTCAGTTACCTTGTCAACCCACAAATAAGGCAAATAATAGTATATGACAACATTTACTTTTTTCTTTTATTTACCACAAAGTCTGGTATAATAAGCCTAAACAATGTAGGCATTAAGTCAAGTATCAGTAGCTTAATCCAAGTAGTTAGTTGTTTTATTTGTCGTCTTCCAGAAATGCAAACCAACATGGACGCGCGAGGACGCTCGTGCCCAACACTAAACTCGTGCATGAGCTGTCATCTACCAATCAGCATGTAAAAACTGGTGCCGGAAGTTGCAACCATGTAACGCCATGTTTTCAAAAATGTCGGCGGCCAAATGCCATGCTAAGTGGCTGAAGCTAACCCTTCAAATCCTGACCCCCTGGTCTGTCTACACGGAAAATGACAAGTGTCTTGGTCCGCACCCCCCGCATGTCCACTTCCAACGTCACTGATTCCGACAGATACGCCCGACACTTCGGCTTTTTCCCTGGTGGTCGTGGAGCTGACCGGACATCTGAGCCATCAGCTGTTACTGATTTACCATCATCCATTGCATCTGGCCTCTGAAAAAAGCTTTTAAGGCTAGTCTGCCTGGGCCTGGCCATGTTTGAACCCTCTCACTCATTCAACATTCAACATTCGTTCGTTGTTTAACAGACGTTTTAGTGTGAGCTTTATTTGAAACGCAGCATATGCATGTTGTTTAATAACTTTCAAACGGTAGAGCCTGTTCCTTTAAAACAGCGGTTCCCAAACTTTTTTCCCCGCGGACCACCTTCTACATCCTGACTCGGCTCGCGTACCCCCACCATCCAACACATCAAAAAGTAACACATTCTATTGACGCATTCCAAGCATCGTTGTTTAATTAGCCGCCCTACATGATAACATAATCAAAATGTGGAACTGGTCTATGAGCTCTCACGTTAAAAAAAAAACAGTGTGGAGAACCACATTAGAATGGTTAGGTAGCATCTCACTGCAGACCACGCACTGTGGCTTTGGGCAGTCTGTCTCCCAATCCACGTGAAGCCTAGGGCTATACTGTATGCCTTATCATACTTTCGTTTTCTTTGCGCAATCTTTTCTGTCTCGTTCTTTCTTTTATCCCCCTGCGCTCCATCTCCACCTTCATTAGTCTGTCCCCCACCCCATTCCATCGTTACCCGTGTCCTGCTCTGTTTCTCTCGCTTCTCCTCTTCGATCGCTTTAATTAGGCCTTTTGGACAGTGTCCCTGTTTTTAGCCAGTTTTCCATGTTTACGCAGCCTTCTACCTAACCTATACTTCAACGAAACTAACGCGCCAGATATTCTGGCTGCCCGCAGGAAATCACGTATTGTGTGTAGCTTATTTTTTAATGAAAACATAGCCTATTATAGAGTTTACAAATGATTTCCTTTAATTTCACGTTTCCATATCATTATAACCCAATTCGAAATTATGTATTATTTATGAATTAATTAGAGTATTAATTAATTAATCATTTTTAACTCCTTTCCGACATTGCCCTTTTCATCTCGCGTACCCCCTAGTGGCAGCTCGCGTACCACCGTTTGGGAATCCCTGCTTTAAAACATAGCCAAATAACGTATTCTTGCTTTTTCTCTACATTTTAGGCCTACATTATAGGCCTACATTTCAAATTCAGATTTAGTTAGAGGGACGGGATTATTAGCAAATTTCAATCAGACAATTTGACCGGAGAGATTTAATTTTGTCGGACATTTCATTTTTTTTTCGGCCAATGTCCGGATATATATATGAGAGACACAGAGAGAGAGAGAGAGAGAGACAAAGACAGAGAGAGAGAGAGAGATATTTTTTATATATGCACACATACAGTACACATACACCACACACACACACACCCACACACACACACACACACACACACAGACACACACACACACACACACACACACACACCCACACACACACACACACACACACACACACCCACACACACACACACACACACCCACACACACACACACACACACACACACACACACAGACACACACACACACAGACACACACACACACACACACACACACACACACACACACACACACACACACACACACACACACACACACACACACAGACACACACACACACACACACAGACACACACACACACACACACACCCACACACACACACACACACACAGACACACACACACACACACACACACACACACACACACAGACACACACACACACACAGACACACACACACACACACACAGACACACACACACACACACACACACACACACAGACACACACACACACACAGACACACACACACACACACACACACACACACACAGACACACACACACACACACACACACACACACACAGACACACACACACACACATCAAACACCAGTCCGGTTTCTCTTTCTGCCTCTCTATGGGGAAACACGTATCAGCGTTGTACGCACACATCCATCAAAAGCCACTTTGGAGCCACATGTGCTGCTGTCAAACACAGTGTGATGTGTAATAACATGATAACATGGATGTCAGGTAAAATCACGATTACAAAGCCCCTTCCTAACATGATAGACATGGTGATTTGCATAACATCATAGGAAGGGAAATACATTCAGTTTCCATCATATCAATAAAGAATGTATGTGATGCAATAAAATAATTCATATTGACAAGGACAAATCAAGGACAGTGAAACCAGTGAAGAAATAGAAAAAAAAAATAGTAAAATAGATGTGATGCAACTGTGATGATACAGTATGAGCATTAATAGATAGTAATACATTTTCTACAGTATAAAAAGTGAATTACATATTACATATTTTTAAAGTATAAAACATATTGTGATTGCACTACACTGTGAGTGGTAACCCTGGGCTAAGGACATAAGGCTGCAGGCTAAGGCCCCTGGTTCCCCATTATCAGGACAGCCAGCCATCACACAGCCAGGGGATACATGAATGTCACGCATCAAACTCCAGACAGGGAGATGGGGGGAAGTCAGAGTCACATTTAATCAGGCGCGTGTGGTCCATATGCACAGGTGGGGCAACGAACTACCTGAAGCATCCTCCACAAAAAATAGTTCCTCAGTAAATCATTGCTCCAAGTCTATTTTTAATTTTAATAATATGATTGTCACATTAACTATCTATAGTTTCTGTAGCCTTTCCAATAATTTTTGGTCTGTTGACATCAACTTTTGGATGATGGTGGCTATTCTCGTAGAGTTTAATGTGTCATGCAATGTTGGGGCAGGGCACCTCGACGATCACATTCCTCCATATATTTATTGCATAAATCTGGCGGCTTCAATAAGGATTGCAATCCGCGCTAAAAGACGCCTGTATGGTCATAAAGTAGTCTGCCCCATGGTCATATTCTAGAACTGTGCTCAAACTATTCCGCCAATATCGTTTAATTTCCAGATGCAGAAATGGCAGTAGTGTTGCACCTGTGAGTAACCGTGTTGAGTTTCTGTTAAAAACAATTTGAGAGGTTGAAATTAGAAGAGAAGTTAGCTAACCCTGATGTCTTCCTTGATTTAGCAGCGAGTGGTCAGACAATTATTCATGACACCCAACTGTTTTGAGTTGCAGTTACAAAACCCAACTACTTAAAAAAAGTATTAGATACGTTAGTTAGCAAATTAGGCCAGACAGAACACAGAAAACTAGTTTTGTTTACCCATAGCAACAATGGTTGCTCGCTGGTTTAACGTGATGAGAATGGTGCAGACTTAATCAACTGTATGATGGGCTTCTACTGATCTACAATTTTAATCCACTTATATTTCTGACTGTGACATGATTTAAGCATAGATACATACATAGATAGATAAATACTTTATTGATCCCCAAGGGGAAATTCAAGGTCTCAGTAGCATACAGACATCACACACAACATCACACACAACATGCACATGCAAAAACCGCTGAACAATAGACAGTAGAAGATAAAAAATACTAAAATACTAAAAATACTAAATATACTAATCAAATATACAAATAGTGTGCATAGTGTTCTTACAGCATACAACAAAGTCCTGTAAAATATGTAATTTTATTGTAGCCCAAAAAGATAGGCTATTACAGTTTTTCTCAATTGCTTTTACCTGCTTAAGTAAACTAGAACCCACTTGGTCTTCATGACTACTTTCTTTGCACAGCAGAAGTCATCTCTTGCGAATGTGTTCACACATTTTCATTGGGTTCACACATTTCTCACACCCTTTTGCAAAACAGTTAACACAGGTGTCATTCAAAAGCCCCAAACTCTATTGGTTTTCCCATGCTAAACAAAAGGAAAACATCTTTTCACAGGTGGTATATATTCCTTGCATAAGTCTGAATCTCTGATACACCTGTGTGAAACTCCTTTGCACAATTCTTCAATCAGCAATCATTCATTATACATAAGAGATGTCTGTTCTGTGTTGCTATTTAGGCAAGTATCATCTAATGCACATTTAGACAAAGTACTGTATTGCCTATTTGGTGGAGAAAGGTGTTTACTGTAGTTCAATGAAATTTACTGTATCTTGCTAGGTATTTACTGTATGTCTTACATGTCAATGGCAGTTACATCTTGGGAGGAATGAATTAATTATTTTTTTATTCAGTACATTTTGTCTTTTCACAGTTTTTTTCTGATACCAGAAAAATGAGAAAGCAATGGAACAGACATAGCAAAAATGCTCATTTTGAGAACTAGGTTTTGCATTTGGTTGTCCAGTGTGTAATGATTGATTAAAGAGTGTTTTTTAATTGGCAACAAGTTGTAGTGTTTGAAGGGAAGATTTGCTTTTGCTGCATGTTTTAAGTGTTTTGAGAGAGCAACAGCCTTTTGCAAGCAAAATGTGTCATTTTGTCCAGAGTGCTTTTGTTCAGACACGGGTGTTAACTGTTTTGAGAGCGTGATTTCAGAGTTGACACAGGTATCAAAACGATCGAGAAAAACTGTAAAAAAGTCAGACAAGGCATTCTGCCCTACCAAAATGTATGGTCACCGCACACTACTACATTTAATGGCTGTCAGCACATGCAGGCCTGTACTGTCACTATTGAGGTGATCCAATGCTGAACACGCAGTGGTGAGTGTTTGTTACGAGTGGCCAATCTGACGGCCCATCGTCTTGTTAAACCTGCTTCCCTGATCTCTACATGAACGCAAACAACAGCACACACATGAGGAGTTGGCACAGATGTGATTTGACCGATGTGGAAAGGGACTTATTACAGGCTCATTAAGGATTAGTGTGAGTGGATGTCATGTGCCATATGTGTGCATGTGCATGTGTGTGTGTGTTGTGTGTGTGTGTGTGTGTGTGTGTGTGTGTGAAGCATACCTCAACAGATCATTCCATGTCCCACACTATTTTCCATAATGCCTCGATTGATGAAGATATACAGATTTCAGGTATTACTAACTCAGTTTATTCTGTCAAACTCGTACATTGACTCTCACTCACCATTACAGTATGTATTCACCATGGTAATAGAATCCATGACACATTATGAGTGGCTTCAATTTCTATGAAGAAGTATTTACAGTACATACAGACATGACAGGATGGTGGACATTATATCAATCAAATAATGTACCATCCATCTTTTCTTTTTTTTGTGCCATCCAGAGATGTCTGTGTTTTATGATACAAATGCCATCAAACCTGAAATTACTTGATGAGAGCAATATTGATGTGTTCATCCTGGAAGTAGGCTGTTGTATTAATCCATGTCTGGACTCTGGAGGAGGTGTATTTTAACCACATTTGTGGCCTTGGCTACTATTCTAACTATTCAATCTCATCCATCATTGGAGGTCACCACATTTGGAGAAGAAGGTGTTGTGTGTACCCATAACATCTGTTGTGCTGCTGTTTTACTACGGAGTTGCTGAGTTGCTACTGTTTACACTACCAGAGTCATATGACTGAATTATCTCTGCAATTAATGCACCTTTCAAATCTGGGTTGAAATGGACGTAAAAAAAAATAATTAAATGTGATAGATTCTTGTGATTGTGCTCATGGGATATGAATGCCAATTCCAGCATATTTCTGTATGTGTGTGTGTGTGTGTCTGTGTATGTGTGTGTGTGTGTGTGTTATATCAGCACATCGAGACTCTGCAACTTGTCTGTGTGACAGCGCTGCCTAGGAGAGAAACAGAATAAGGGGCTGAGCATTTAGAAGAGAAAGAGTGAGACAGAGAGTGAGAGAGGAGATGGAGAGAAGAGAGAGCGAGAGAGAAAGCATGTGCGAGTGAGCATGAGAGTGGGAGGGATGGGGAGAGAAAACAGGATGAAGGGAGGGAGAAAGTGATAGAGAGCAAGAGCGAGAGAGAAAGAGAGCGAAAACGAGAGCTAGAGCTGGAGCTCGAGGGAGCAAGAGAGAGCGAGAGAGCGACCGTCGCTCGATCGTTAATATCGATTTGCAATTTGTAAACAGAGGGGCCCATTTTAGCAAATGCCAGGCCTGTTTCGGCACAATAGTGTCTGGATTATTTTCGCATCGAGCCCCCCCCCCGACGAGGACAAAGTGACTGCACTCTGGTGAGGCGTAGCCCCAAGGAGAGGGAACAAAAAGGGCTTTTCTCTCCTCTCCCCCCACAGAGTCAAGCGAGATTGAGGGGGGGGGGGGGGGGTGGGGGTGGCACTGAGTACACGGGCGGGGGGCCATTTTAAGGTGTTCGGAAACAGGAACTGTTAGATGTCTGGGGTCACAGAGGCTTTCAGGCTTATTTGTTAGCGGCCAGTCGGGGGGCAAGAGGCTTGCAGCAGCACCAACAGTGAATGTGGAGGCGGATGCTAGTTTTTTTTTTTTTTTTTTTTTCTTCCCTTCAGGTGAAGGCACTGACAATGACCATTTTGCCACGCTTTGCAAATGTCACCCGCTGCCCCCCTGAGTGATATTTTGAAATGAATGCTGGCAACATTATTGACCTGAAAATATTACCTCCCATACTGGTGTCTTTTGGCGTGGTTTGTCTAGAGTGTCTAGATTGCTCTTGGAATGCTAATGACTTAGCTGGCAAAAGTATAGCATCTTTTTGTGGACAGTAGCTT
This sequence comes from Alosa pseudoharengus, assembly GCF_046254945.1. Taxonomy (NCBI): domain Eukaryota; kingdom Metazoa; phylum Chordata; class Actinopteri; order Clupeiformes; family Clupeidae; genus Alosa; species Alosa pseudoharengus. The sequence continues at coordinate 17,854,456 of NW_027468685.1, read as the reverse complement.
TTTTCCACCTTGTTGATGTTTTGGCCTCAGACAGACAACAGTAGCGTTGTGCTGTGTTGTGTTGTGTTGGAGAAGCGCTCAGTGGGCTACAGTTGTTTTCTCCCTCAGGGGGGAATTTAATTAAAGAGCGGTGTGTGGAGAACAAGGAGAGAGGTGTGAAGCTGACCGCCGCGGGAACCCAAACAGAAGGGATTGATTGCAGATGCCTCTGTATGCATTATCCCCATGGTGCAAGACAGAGAGAGAAAGGTAGAGAGAGAAAGAGAGAGAGACAGAGAGAGGATTTCACTGTCTCTGTTCCATGTTGCTCGTACCCCCCCTTCTCTTCCTCCACTTTACCTTTCTCATTCTATCTCTCTCTCTCTCTCTGGACATGTCCTATTGTGGTCTGTCTCTATTTCAGTCTTGTTTCCTGTTTTTGTTTTCTCTGACACACAAAGATACACCTACACCTGGTCTCTATTCTCTCTCTCTCTCTCTCTCTCTCTCTCTCTCTCTATCTATATATCTATCTATCTATCTATATATCTATCTATCTATTTCTCTTACACATAAACACAGAGAGAGAGATAGAGCATACTTAATCTCCCCCTGTTCTGTCTCGCTCCTCTCCCACTTCTCAGGTAATCAATGAGGTGGGCTGATAGGCTTCCCGTCTCGTCAGCCATGCAGGTGCCATTACTCGTCGGCGTGACAGACTTGCCGAGTGTATTACACGAGTCACCAGCGCAAGAGGCCAGACTACATCACCCCCCCCCCCACACACACACACACACACACACACACCCAGGGATGGTGAGAAGAGGGAGGGGAGAAAGAAGAGAGAGAGGGAGGGATGGAGAGAGACGGAGAGATAGAGAGAGAGATAGGACAGTCGACTAGGTGACAAGCACATCAACATGCGGGTGTCTGTGAATGCAGATTAAGGCTTGCTAAATCGACTGGTGGTCTTGGCAGCCCGTGGGGTTTCTATTCTCAGCTGCTTTTTTCCCTCTTGACATGAAGCAGGATGTGTTAAAAGCTGACATACATTAGACTCCATTAAACAACATCATGGATGTGTTATATTCCTAATACTTTCTAATTCTACATGTCTTGTGTTTGTCCTGTGTCGATTTGGCTAGCCAAAGGTTAAGAGCCTGTTTTCATAAAACATTTCTCACTCTCTGCATAACCCCATTTGCCTCTAGTCCAGCTGGCCGAATACGCCAGGGCGTGAAATTACAGGTGTTTGTTTTTAAAACGGTGGCAGGTGGGGAGAGATGCCGCGGCCGCGGATAAGGTCAACCTGGCAGCTGAATGAATCACTGCCG
>NW_027468685.1:17848143-17850643 GCF_046254945.1 Alosa pseudoharengus | reverse complement strand
GCATCTACCTGAGCAACCGATATATCGCATTCGTCACTCTCCATGAGAGTCTCATCGCTCATGCTTTAAACATCAGAACAAATGCCAAATTAGCAGGTAGCTTATCCTGTCAGAACACATCGCAGGCTTGACTTTGCAAGTCGTTACAAAACACTTCGGAGTGCACCAAGCTACAACAAAGTGTTCCAGCTGCCATTGGGGATTTGTTTTGGTGGATAAGAGTATGCCTCATGGTGGAGGAATGGATTTTTTTGCCTGTGAGAAGGATGGACTGAGGTAGAGGGCAGAGAAGATGAGAGGCTGGTTTCTGTATCGGGTGTCCAGCGACCCAGACATGTTTGGCCACAGAGGAGATGGGTGCGGTTCCGGTGGTCCAGACAGAAACCAGACTGAAAGGGCTTTTTGTTCTTAAGAGAAGCTGTCTTCGGTTGCCAGACACCCGATACCTTCGCTCTGCCAACGTCAGCTTTTTAAAAGATCTGTACTCACACACATACACTGTACTGAAACGCTTGAGCACTTTTGAATAAATGTACTGCATTAAATATATTTGTTTACCTCACTGAGCTGCAGAAGCACTTGACCTGGATATCTGCTGAAGTAAAGGGCATTTGTCAGGGAAAATCCTAGGGCTGAAGAATCTGAGTTGGAACTTCTTAACCCTCTATATCTAAAAATGCACTAAAGTTAGGACTTCCATCTGCATAGTGTGCATGTTGTATTGTGAAATGTATTCATTTGAATATATACTATTTCTGTATACGATGTCACAAATACTTCATCAGAGATATTGAGCATGGATTATAATCATTTTAATGGTCAATGTTTGTGTTTATATGCCTATTAGTTCCGGATTTTGTGTGCTCCATGCTTGACTTCAGAATAATTTGAAAAAGTGTAGTAGGATGAGATGTCCTTCCCAAGTGTTGCATTCACTTGAGTTTCCACTCTTCATTTATTTATTCCATATAATTTCCATTCCCTGTCGTTTTTCCATGACATACATATGTAATGCATATAGTGCATATACATAATGCATGTATTATAATGCAAACTATATGCTATCTGATCATATGTAACGTTTCTCTGTGTAATGGTGAACTTCCTGTAGATGGGTAGCGTAAGGAAGAGGAGAAATATGCGCTGAGTGGAGAGAGAGTATGATGGAATCAGCAGACAGAGAAGTATGTGTGAGCACAGGAAGCTCTGGTGGAGGACAGTGAATCAGAATCCCTCAGCATCCCAATTTACAGACCCCTGGAGACATGGGGCTGAGGAAAATCTTTTTTGGAATAGCAATCTCTCTCTCTCTCTCTCTCACACACACACACACACACTCTCACTCACACTCTCACACACACACCTCAGACACACACACCACACACACACACACACCACACACACACACAAACACACACACACACACACAGATCCACTCATTCTTCTCTCTCTCCCTCTTTCCCTCTCTCTCTGCTCACAGGCACAGACGGAGATAAAGATGGAGAATTAGATTCCATTTCCCATTACAGTTAAAACTTCGGCTGACAAATCCCAGAGTCTCACCAGCACTCTTGCCTCAAGTCAAGCCCCGAGACTGACAGCTGGCTGCTCCAATCCCCAAAGCCCGATCACACCTTGAAATAACCCCGGCAACTCAGCAAAACTCTGAATAACTTATTAACTTATAACTCAAAGCAGCATAATGAATAATTGGCCATGCATGTCTTCGTAATATATTTGCATGGCACACTCTACCTAATTACTATGGAGAGTCGGTTAATGTAAAGTGGTGATTAATATTTCATTTCTACATGAAGCGTAGTCTCCTACATTTCCAGCAAATAGGTTTGAGTGAGAGGAGGTCCTTGATGGTATTTGTCGGTGCCTGCATCAATGGCTTGCATTTGGTTTGGTTATGTTGCTTATTGGATCATAGTGTGTGTGTGTGTGTGTGTGTGCGTGGGGGGGCGGGGGGGGGGGGGGCAAACACCATTCTACAGCCCTATGGAAGCGTTGTGGGCTTTATTCAACAAAACACTGATGAAGGAAGGTGCCCGCTGTTTTGGTGATGTTTTTTGCCCACAAAGGTTGTTTTGTTGGTGATTTTGTTTTTGATGGTAAATAGACTTGGTTGCTGATTTGCCGTTGTGGGAGATCTCCTACCTATAGCACAAGGAATTTCACATCTCTCCTGTGTATATCTGAAATGAAAAAAGAAAGTCTTCTGTCTTCTATATATTTTGAATTCTCTTTGAGGTTTAGATTGTTTTCAGACAGAGATGGCTAACAGGCCCTAACTGGTTCCCCATGTCTGGAGTGCTTTATGAACAGAGGTCAGCCTATAGACAGGGTGAGAGACCTCAATTATAGATTGGCCTCTCTCACAGCCTCCGAGCCAACTTTCCGATGTGTGTGTGTGTGTGTGTGTGTGTGTGTGTGTGTGTGTGTGTTAAAAACAGAGTCAGACAGGTCATTTGGAAGCCTTTGTTCTTTTATTGAC
>NW_027468685.1:17835643-17843143 GCF_046254945.1 Alosa pseudoharengus | reverse complement strand
TTAGGACTTGTAACCGGAGGGTTGCCGGTTCGAACCCCGACCAGTAGGAACGGCTGAAGTGCCCTTGAGCAAGGCACCTAACCCCTCACTGCTCCCTGAGCGCCGCTGTTGTTGCAGGCAGTTCACTGCGCAGGGATTAGTGTGTGCTTCACCTCACTGTGTGTTCACTGTGTGCTGTGTGTGTCACTAATTCACGGACTGGGATAAATGCAGACCAAATTTCCCTCACTGGATCAAAAGAATATATATACTTATACTTATACAGTATAATAAGGCTTTCCAATCACAGACACTCAGAGAGAGAGAGATAGAGAGAGAAAAGGAGAGAGAGAGAGAGAGTAAGGAGAGAGAGAATGAGAGAAAGGACAAGGAGACCGGTGTTTGTGTGCCTTTGGTTTATGTAGTAAGGCCCGTTTCACACCGGGAATGTGGCATGACCGTCGTGTGTCTGTTGCGTGTCAGTTGCGTGGCGGCTGCGTGGAGTTTTCTACTGTATGTATTTGCTTACTAGAAGTGTGTCTGATGCGGTGCTGCGGCGGCCTTTCTGCCAATTAAAACGTCTTTTTCTCACGTCGTTCCTATTCCTAGAATGCGCACGTTTTCGGCGTGGCTCGAGCCCGCGCCTGAGACGTGCATGTCACGCAGGCGGTGTGCACGGTCTAACCTGTTAACATGGGAGCCGAAATAAAAACAGACACGCCACGCAGCTGACACGCTCACGCCACGCACCCGGTGTGAAACGGGCCTAAGAGTCAGGCCTGCATATGTGTATGCTTGTGGATTAGATTTGAGTATTTGTGGGTGTGTATGTGAATGTGTGTCTATGAGTGTGTGCATGTGTGTGTGTGTGTGTGTGTGTGTGTCAGGCTTGTGCAAAATTCCAGAATTGAATTGAAACTTGAATCTCTTGAATCTTGAATTTCACCTGCATTTCAATTGAGGTACAGTAGCAAACAGGAAGCAGAATTGCAAATCGAATTTTGCACAACCCTGGTGTATGTGTGTGTGTGTGTGTGTGTGTGTGTGTGTGTGTGTTTGCCTGTGGTCTGGGTACGTACGTGAGTCTTTAACCACAGCAGTTCCCTCTGCACCATATTCGCTCGCTCCGCTGGCCGCTACATGTTACGCTGACGTCGGTTGACGCGCAGACCACCTCCACCCGGCTGACCACCTCAGACCGCACTGTCCCCACGCCATCATCACTCTGCTCCGCTGAGCCCACCTCAGTCCCGTCCACCAACACAACTCTACCTGGTGTGAAAAAAAAAAACGCAAGACTGTTGAGGTCACCAGTCATGTCCAGAGAAAGAAGGAAAGAGAGATAGTGAGAGAAAGGAGAGATAAAGAAAATGAGAGAGACAGAGAGAGAGAGAGGGAGAAAGAGAGAGAGGGAGAAAGAGAGGAGACATGGAGAGGAGTGGAGCGAGGGAGAGAGGGGGGAGAGCAAGAGCACATTTACATTGTTTAGTCCTTCTGTCAGGAACGCTGTCAAGGACACGTTGCTCCCTTATTTGCATTCTGCCGCATCCGGCCACACTCCACATAGAGACCAGGGCTTTCTTCCCCGCTCACGCACCGCATAATAAGTGGCTGTGCCGGGATCAGTGGCAACCAAACATTCCTTAGTGTGTGTGTTTTTTTTTATATGGAGACACTTTGTTTGTGTGTGTGTGTGTGTGTGTGTGTGTCTGTTTGAGAGAGAGAGTGTGCGTCGGAATATATGTGTGGTTGGTGTTTATGTGTGTGTATGTGTCAGAATGTGAAAGTGGTTGCTGTGTGTGTGTATGTGTGTGTGTGTGTGTCAGAGTTGTGTGTGAGGGATAATTGTTCCAGTTAGCGCTCCAACTTTCTTTTCAAATATGCGTGCCTGTTCTTCATCTGCGCCAAGGACAGGCTTGCTGTCCACGCCCCTGTGGCAGCATCGCAATTAAGACTGTGTTAATCACTGTGCGTGTGTATGTGTGTGTGTGTGTGTGTGTGTGTGTGTGTGTGTGTGTGTGTGTGTGTGTGTGGGAGTATGTGTGTGTGTTTGTGAGTGTGTGAGTATGCGTGTGTGTCCCAGTATGAGCTCTGGACGTGAGTGCAAGTGTGTGCAAGTTCATGACAGTGTTTGTTTGAAGCATATTTGTGGTTGTTTTTCTGCCTCTCTGCATGCAGATGTATGCAGGTGTGTGGGCTGATGTGTCCAGTGGGATAGGGATGCACGTACATTTTAGACAAGTGTTTTAGTCTAGATAGAGTCCAGTGAATTTATCTTAGATAGTGTCCAGTGAATATATCTTACATAGAGTCCAGTGAATATATCTTATATAGAGTCCAGTGAATATATCCTAGATAGTGTCCAGTGAATATATCTTAGATAGAGTCCAGTGAATATATCTTATATAGAGTCCAGTGAATATATCTTATATAGAGTCCAGTGAATATATGTGTAAAAAAGTCTGTACATGTATGCAGGGTGCGATTTGTAAAAAAAAAAAAAAAACAGAGGTTGGGGGGCATGATTTTAAAATAATTTTGTAAGCCCCCCCCCCCCCCCCCCCCCCCCAAAAAAAAAAAAAAAATGAACGAACGATTCATAGCCAACCCTAGTAATTTCATGGCTAACAAATAGCCTATATTCATTTTGCCACCTTTGTAACATTCATATTTAGTTCAGTTTTAGTTTACCATTGTGTATGACTTTAAACAGCGAGTGTGCTCTTTCAGTATGATAATCTTGAATTTCCCCTTGGGGATCAATAAAGTATCTATCTATCTATCTATCTATCTATCTATCTATCTATCTCTATCTATCTATCTATCTATCTATCTATCTATCTATCTATCTATCTATCTAATCAGCTCCTGTAATAGGGTAACTACGTTTTGACAAGCATACAAGTTTACCTTGTTCTTGCCCATCTGAAATGACTGCTCTACCTTTGCTGCCTCCATCCTTTCTGTTTTTGTTGTGTAAAAAACATTGTATATGATGCCTTTGAAGTCTTGAGTTAGTGAATTGGCTATTCATTGTTGGTAACCAAATACCCTTTACATTTTTTAATCGCTCCGTAGGCTACAGTACGTGCATTCTCTCTCCTGCAGATTTGCATTCCTTAGCCAAGTGCGTAATATTGCAAAAAGTTATATAATATATATATATATATAAATAAATATATATATATATATATATATATATATATATATATAAAATATATATCATATATATATATATATATATATATATATATATATATATATATATATATAAATGTGTTTACTGCACAGAAAATAAATATCATATAGGCTACTGTTATACTGTCAGTTAATTGGCTACAGTGCCATGAAGAGTTTGGAGAATGAAGTTATGATAGGATTTTATGATAGGACTGGATTTTATTAAAATAATTTACGAACTGGGCCATGACCATGAAGCCTCTATTTCTTGCAGCTGTTAAAACACCAGCTAGATAGTTTAAATAGCCACCAACATTGTTTTTGCAGTACATATTATTTCTGAAAGTTATTTGTCCACTAGCCCTACTGACTGATTTAGCAAACGTTCGTCAGGTAGTTCGGTAGAGAGCCATTGAATAAGTGATGCCCAGGAATTTTTAATAGCCCTTTTAACACTTTTTATGACATTCAACAAATATCTCCTCACCTAAAGTAAGTTGCTTCAGACAATATGTTCTAGCTACTCTACGTGTCCTCCATCTCAGTTGCATCAGTTCTGCACTGAATCCTTCTCGTTTTCTTTCATTTGTCCAGCTAACTTTTCCATTGAAATCATTGATATGATTGGTTACACAGTCGACATTATGAAATGTCCTGTATGATCAAGGCCAAAATAACCAGTCATCACGCAGCCATTGTGCGCGCGTGCGTGTGTGCGTGCCCAGGCATATGCGTATGTGTATCTGTGCTGTACTGTGGACTATCTCCGGAAGCAGTGAGCCACTGTAGCTCTGTGAAGCAGCCTAATTCCAGTGTTTATCTGCAAGCCCTTCAGAGGGTCACCATGCTCTTCCCTCCCTCCTTTAGTGCTGTCTGAAGAAACCACCAACACTGCATTTAGGGGACATCTGCACACACACTACAGCTTCAGCTAGGCTGGCAGAGTCCCAGCAACATCTTGATCCCTAAGTCTGGGTTTACATTCCATCTCTATAAACAGTATGTTTATAATAGTATAATATTATTGTAATACACAGCGTATGTTAATAATATGACATGCCAATAACTATGACATATCATTGGGATGGGATATCATGCCAAATTATGTTTTGTTTATTCAAGACTGCAAAAGTTCAGAGAGAAGAATTAAATTTTGAAGGGGAATGTAAAAAAAATCATGTTTTTCGCAATGTTGGAAATATGCATCAACATTCTGCTGGAGTTGGAATGAGTTTGTGATAGTATCTGTAGAGAACTGTGCCCCTAATATAATTTCGTCAGAAGCTTGGCCTATTTCACTGCGCCTTTTTCTAGCATTTTCTCTGTTGAGGAAAGCAAAGCGTGTTTACCCTTGATCTCACAAACCGGTGGATTGCTGGGCTCAGGTTGTCCTTCACCTTGTAGTGTGTGCACTGCTGGTTGTCAGATAACACACATGGCCTCTCTTTTTTTGCTCTCTTTCTATAATTCTTTCTATCCTCTTTTCATTGCCGTCTATTTTTAATCTCACAATCTAGCAGCTGCACCCTCTGTCATGTTCTTTAATTCACTACCTGCAAACACACACACACACACACACACAAACACACACACACACACACACACACATACACACACACACACACACATACACACACAAACAAACTAAACACACACACACACACACACACACACTAAGGCACACACACACCCACAAACTAGGCACACACACACACACACACAAACTAGGCACACACACACACACACGCACACTCACACACACACACACACACCACACACACACACACACCACACACACACACACACACACACACTGCCTGAAATATAAGCTCTTTCTGATGAGCATGTTTGATTTAGGATCTTTCTCCCTTTTTCACTTTAGATTATCACAGTAGGTCATAAATCAAAACCCACACACACACACACACACACACACACACACACACACACGGACAACTCTTTTTTAAGAGAACATCTCAGGAATGTCACAGGTATGTATACATGTGGACAGAGATGTATATATATACAGTATATAGAACGAGAGACAGAAAATAACATACTGTATGCAGTCAACAGATGGCAAACATCAATGAGCTACAAACCTGATATGTATATATATTATGATATTTTCACACATGTGAGGACACCTAAAATGCCATATATGGTTAAATATACATTAGTGTGTTGACTCAGGTTGTCAACACTGTCACAGCTGTCACAAGAGTGCTGATAGGTGTGTAGGTGATGGTTATGGCATTGTGATGTCAGTCTTGTGACAAATTGATAGAAAAGCATACTTTTGCAGATTCTTGCCAATAAAGCCAATCAATTTTACCTTAATTTCTTCACAACATACAGTAAGTGCATGATGCCATATAGTCCATTGTCCATTGTAGTCCCGTCATTGTCTACAAGCACTATACTGTATCTCTGTCATCTTATGAGAAATGCATGAAAACTATAGTACATATGCCCAACACAACCTGTATACAATAGTGATGTCCAGTAGGACCTGCTTTGGGTCAGACAGGGCCAGTGACAGCAACACCGGATATCCTCAGGGCCAAGGCCCAGGCCCAGAGCTCGGGCCAGAGTGAGGTCTCCCCGGGCTAGGTGTCGGGCCCTGGGCCAGGCACGGCTCCTGTCTAATAGAGATTAATGCCGGGCCGGGATCTGTTTGGACGCGGGCCTCCTTGAGCGTGAAATACAGTCTCGCAGGGCTGCCTACGGTGCTGATTTATGTGGCCGGGATCCCGGGCGTCAGCGACTACTGAGGGGGGAAGGGGGGGGGGGGGGGGGGCGGTTGGAGAGGTGGGACGGGGAGAGGGGTCTTTATCTCTTGCCTGTTAACACTTTTTACCTGCTCGTTTTCTTGCCCACGTAAAAACAAGACGAGGGCCTTACACTTGCACCTATATGGCACACGCACACACAATTGTGCTCTCACGTACGGATATAAGCAAACTCTTAAAGCTTCCATGTGTGAGAGGAAAGAGCTCTTAAATAGAGTGTCCTTGCCCAGGGGGACGTCTATGTGGTGTGTGTGTGTCCATGTTTCTCTCTTGCTGTGTTTTTACAATGACTCCATGTTAGTGCTTTTGTGTGTGTGTATGTGTGCTATTTTTGTTGTGTGTGTGTGTCCATGTTTGTGTGTGGTTTGCTGTGTGCTTTCTCTGTTTTCATTGCATGTGTGTCTGTGTATGTGCCTGTGTATTGCTTAATGCTTTGTGTGTGTGTGTGGGGGGGGGGGGGGGTGTTTGTGTGTGTGTGTGCCTAACTTGGAAGAAGGGAAGGATTTATTGTCTGAGGTGAGCCTGCTGACTTAAGCTATTAGGTTTGTGTCCCTTTGCCTCTTAAAAGAAAAGTATTGCACTGGTTCTTTGCCAACAAAGCCTCCTCGCTAATTAAAAAAGCAACTTGTAGAGAAATGAGAAATATGTACAGCACAATGAGCAGATGCATCTATTGTTGCCAAGTGGAAACAGGGAAAAACAATATCAGTCCTTAAATTACCCTCTCAGCAGTGAGAGAGACAGAGAGAGAGAGAGGAATAGGCCTAGTACCTCATCAAATGATTACTCAAGTGTTCCGCGGCAGTTGTGAAACTCTGCAGTGTAGTATTATTTTAAGGCTCCTTTTAATGACAAATTTTGAGTTTCAAAGTGTCTCTAATGCCTCCCAAATGTCAACCTTCACAAGCTCTCTCCAGTGAGTGAGAATTGAGAATGCTCTAAAAAAAATACTAGTAAATTAACCACATCAAATTTAAAGATTTTTTTTTTTGTGTGTATTTTGTGGTCCGGGCAGATTATATTGGATTTCTCTTCACTCCTCTAGTTAAGTGAAAACAGAGCATATTAGCTAATGTTTCACAAACGAGCCTAGAAGTTCATTAGTGCTTTAATTTCTTTTGGCTCAATTTGAAGGCAAGTAAAGCAGCCATTAGCAGGAAAAACAGCACTTTCCACCATGCCTAATGTCATTCTGGCTCTCACTCTTGAAGAGACTTTAGGTCACATAGAGAACAGTGTTTTGTCAATGTTAAATGCTTTCTTTCTCTCTCTTTCTCTCTCTCTCTCTGTCTCACACACACACACACACACACACACACACACTTTCTCTCTCATTTCCCAAGGAGTATTGGAGAGGAATGCAGTCAGTGGGTGCATTATAAAAGCACCTCACACTAAAGCTCATAAGAATGTCTATTCAGCCATCCACTCTGAGATGTTGACACATCACTAATGGATCTGAGATCATGCCATGATGCAGTTAATCTTTTTGGGGGGCATTTACCTTTATTACATCAGGACAGGGAAGTGACTGACAGGAAGCGAGTGA
>NW_027468685.1:17828143-17830643 GCF_046254945.1 Alosa pseudoharengus | reverse complement strand
GACAATGTAGGGTACTTAACATCATATTACATTTTGCAAAGGTGCATATGCATATGCACACACACACACACACACACACACACACACACACACACACACACACACACACACACACACACACACACACATATTTTTATATGTGATCTAGATAGATAGATAGATAGATAGATAGATAGATAGATAGATATATAAATAGAGTGAGAGAGGGTGAGAGAGAGATTGGGAGAGTAATGTCTTCTTTCACACCATGTGCCTTGATCATACCTCCCATTTTACAACCAGTACAGTGAGGCAAGCTTGTTCCACATGTTAGACAGACTCGACTCTGCCCCACTACATGCACCACAACCTCTTCCTCCTCCTCCCATCCTCTTCCTCACCCCATCCCTTTCCTCTCTCCCTGCCTCACTCATTCTTCCTCTTTCTCCCCCTCTCACTCCTTCATTCTCTCTTCCTCTCCAACACTTCACGCTCTCCATCCCTCTGTCCATTCCTTTCCCTCTCTCTCTTATTCTCCACCCTTTCTCTCTCTCTCTCTCTCTCTCTCTCTCTCTCTGTTCTTGCCTATCCCTCTCTCTCTTCTTCTCCACCACTTCACTCTCTCTCTCTCGCTCTCACCATCCCTCTGTCCCTACCTCCCACTCTCTCACTGTATCAGTGGTGGAGCTGTCCTGTCCTTTCCTGTCCTGTGCTGTCCTGTGCTGTGCTGTGCTGTGCTGTCCTGTCCTGTCCTGTGCAGAGCTGGATGACCAGTCAGATCCCCTTGGAGGTGAGCTGGAATTGGAGTGTGTCAGGGAGAGACAGGTGTTTCGGGACAAACCAATGTGTCATTCCGAGCACACACACACACACACACACACACGCACACACGCACACACACACACCACACACACACACAGAGAGAGAGAGACAGAGGCCTGACAGCCGACAGCAGTTTGACACCACAATGGATCATGCTCACACTGTGTGTGTGTGTGGCTATCAACATGTTTATATAAGGGTGTTTATTTGTGTGAAACTGGGTTAGTATCTTTGTGTGTGTGTGTGTGTGTGTGTTTATAACTACATTTTTAGGAGGACCAATTCATGTTATTGGCAATACAGCTAGTGGAAGGACTCTCAAGGTGTGTATTGTGTGCGCTGTGTGTGCATTGTGTGTGGGTGGGTGTGTTCACGTGTGTTCGTAAGGATACAAACACCTGAGTGGGCCTGTCGAGAGCTTCGGTAAACACTGTCAGAGCGAGACACGGGCTTCTCCATCTGTCGGCTGTCTGCAGTGGACTGAAGCCCTCACTGTACACACACACACACACACACACACACACACACACACACACACACACACACACACACACACACACACACACAACCTTTCTCTCTCTGACACCCGAAGCCTCCCAGAAACCCCCATTTTGTTTATCTGCACGAACACATTTCTACTCTGTGTCAATAGGATTTGTTGTACTTGTCAGATGATATAAGTGAAACATACAAAAAAAAAAAACATACACCCCCCCCCCCCCCCCCCCGGTACTCCTGTGATTGCAGTTGTGGACAGTCTTCCCCAAAAGCCAGTGCCATCGAAGGCTGCCTTTGGTCTCGAGACCATGAAAGCTCAGTAAACTGAGACAGCATCAAAGGCCTGGCTGGTGAAAAGCCTGAACACTGTATGCAGCCATGTCATTTTAATGACGAGTCGAAACAGCAACACACACTGTAAAATTGCCCCTGTCTTCTCAGAGATGCATTCCGTTTTTCCCCCAGTCACACCGGGGCCATCTTATTCTGACAATTGTGGAGAACAAAGCTGGTTTTACCATTTTGTGTCTATGTGTGTGTGTGTGTGTGTGTGTGTGAGAGAGTGAGAGTGTGGGTGTGTGTGTGTGTGTGTGTGTGTGTGTGTGTGTGTGTGTGTGTGTGTGTGTGTGTGTTCTAGTTTTTGTCTCTTTTATATTCCTCACTCCTTAAATCCCTTCACTCGTTCATCGCGACTAGCGTGATTAGCAGTGAGTGGCATGACAGCCAGGCCGCTGTGCTACTTCTAAGCACCATGGCGTGCCTCGACTTGCCGAGCAGCTCTTTCTCCTTGTTCCTTGTCTTTTTTTTGTCCTTTTTTTGTTGTGTTTGCTATGTGCTTTTTGTTCCTCTCTCTCCTCCTCTCTCTCTTCCTCTGTCTCTGTCTCTCTCTCTCTCCATCTCCTCCCCATCCGCTCTGCTTTGGCATTTACATCTTGTCGTCGGGTGTGAAGCGTTAACGGGCTGTCAGCTCTTCTCTGGAAGCAGCCGATCCCGTCGGGGCTCAGGAAGGGAGAGAGAAAATGTGTGTGTGCGAGTGTGTGTGTGTGTGGTGTGTATGTGTGTGTGTGTGTGTGTGTGTGTGTGAGTGTGAGTGTGGTGTTTGTGTGTGTGTGTGTGTGTGTGTGTGTGTGTGTGTGTGTGTGTGTGTGTGGTGTGTGTGTGTGTGGTGTGTGTGTGTGTGTGTGTGTGTGTGTGTGTGTGT
>NW_027468685.1:17805643-17823143 GCF_046254945.1 Alosa pseudoharengus | reverse complement strand
GATACTGGCAACAATGTGGAATACAAATGGGTGTTTTGCTGCTGTTGACAGGTTATGTTTATAAATGTAGTTCTTATAAAAACATGTTGAATATTTGTTAAAAAGTGGTGAGAGTTTGTTGACTGTGTTAAAATGGAGAATCTATTTCAGTTTGATGAAGGCAAGATGACAATGTTGGTGTGGACTGAAAGTGTGTTTTTTTCCATGCTTTTTCATCTCATATTGTTCCTGAGAGAACACTGATGATGCTGAATGTCTCTCTTTGATCCAAATTGTACGGTAATTCTGCTGGATTTTTTGGTTGATGATTTTTCCGAACCACGTTTGGTTTTGGAAAGCTTTGAAATCCCCACATTCTTATCATCAGCGACGCAGGGCATGTATCTCGCCGGATGAAAGACACAATGATGGCGAAGGCATTCGCCGACAAGATCAAATACCTCTACACTGCCACGGCAAATCAGACTTTTGTTAAGTGACTTCAGTTTCATTTTGTTCTTGTTTCAAATGGCAACGTTCTTCAAAAGAAATGAAGCCGATGAACAGCGATGCAACCACAGGCCTACAAGTCTCGAGGTATCGGAATATTATTGGAACGTGGGGTTGGGGGAGGTGACGAGGGCAAGTGTGTGTGTGTGTGTGTGTGAGGGGGGGGGGGGGGTGCTGTTGTGGACGATGGGAGGATTGTGAAAATGTATTTTGTAGCATTCTCACGGACACGCTTTGATGTGTCTTCAAAGTGTTCTCCTCCCTCCCCCACCGCCCCCCGCGTTCACGGATTCCTGCTGCGTATTTTCTTCACCGCTTTGAGGTCAACTGAGGGGACGGGCAGTCGCCTCTATCGCCTCTCCCATCAGCCGGTGGGGCACTGGCTATCCACCCCGCTCCTTAACAGCACCTGGGAGTCGTGGTGGTCTCTTCTGAGGGCCCAGGCTGTCGGTCATGCTCGGTGGCTTGCGATGGTAGTGATTGGGGTGGCGCTGTGAGCACAGAGGGAGGTTTTAAGTTCGGAGCACTTCTCCGTTCTCGCCAGGGTACCCTTGGATACACTAACACCCAGGTATTAGCACCGCCAGGGGGGGACAACAGAAGCCAAGAGGAGGAGGAGGGGGGGGGCATGAAAGAGGGATAGAGAGATTGCTGAGGATGAGAGACCGAGAGGTAGCTGATTCACTGTCAGGCCTGTTAGGTTAGTGGGAGGTTCTTGGGTGATTGTGAGTTGTTATTCAACTCCAGTCGAGAGTCTTTTTATTTTATTTCCTTCCTCCGGTGCTTAGTTTGAAGTCGTAGTCGGATGCTGGTGCGTCATTTGAAGGAGATGAGTTTCATTCGCTGCCACCTTGATCCCTAATTAACCTCGCTGACACGGCTGATATGGATAACATGATAACGGCTTTAATCGCATTTGCATTAATAAGGATAAATGTCCTTGCCTTCCATGCTGAAATGAGTGCCAGGGTTAATGGCTTAGCCACAAAGCAGCACTTTGGACCTCATCTATATTCTTTGACACTGTGCTTTGTGTGTGTGTGTGTGTGTGTGTGTGTGTGTGTGTGTGTGTGTGTGTGTGTTTGTGTTTGTGTGTAAGTGTAAGTATGTGGGTGTGTGTGTGTGTGAGTTTGTATGTGTGTGTGTGTGCTTGTAAAAGAGTTTACTTGAGTGTGTATCAATGTGTGTTGTTTTTAGTGTCTCATTAGTTTAACCAAATCAACAGGCAAAAAAAATGGGAAGAGAAGAGAGAAGTTGTGTTTCTTTGAGGCTTTATGGGGTTTGTTTGAAGAGCTTTGTGCCTCATTAAAAACTTTTATTTGCGTCTTTCATTTAGATATCTCCTCTTTATTTATGGAGTTCCTCTGAAGCTCCCGTGAATCCCTTTTTTATGAAAAATGGATTCTGATACTGGGGGAGCTCACAGACGATTCCATCATTAATTAAACTGTTTGGAGTTCTTCTAAAACACAGAGCTGAATACGTACTCACACACATACACACACAGAGACTCACATACACACACACACACACACACACACACACACACACACACACACACACACACCATTTTTTTTTTACAATTGTTGCTTCACTAACAGACATACATTTCAACGGGAGAACGTCTACAAGATACTGTGCAATAATAAAGTGACAAAATCCCAGGAAATAAACACCGAGCTCTTCAAAGGCTGATGGCTTAAATGAGTCCACTTTGATGGCTACACATTTCATCAGTGTCCCTGCTCCTGCACCTCTGTGCTTTTAACCCGATTAGGCGTAAGCCTCCTGATTTGCATAACCACTGTTAGTCAGACCACTTTTTACTATTAAGAGGCATGAAAGTTAGATGAAAGTTTGGAGGTGCATACAGAATAAATTTGTGAGAAAAGCTTGCGAAAAGTGTTGCCTTTAAAGATGTGTGTGTGTGTGTTTGTGTGGGGTGGGGGGAAGGTTTGCTGTTTCATGTTTCAAGTCTGCAATACCTATAGGTTTCAACAAAACTTAAACATGGAAGTAAAAATGAGGCAGTACAATATTAATGTGAATAACCTGCAGCCTGTCTATTAGTTCTTGAAGGTGTTCACTCTTATACATAATACATGCCTCAGTGCACTCACACAATCATGTTCTGCTTAGGTAAATATGAGCTAAACGTCTTTGTAAATATGCTTGTGATTAATCACTGGTCACTGGCTGTTCAGACTGACGCCTGACATGAGAAGAGTTGTGGAGGGGAGATGTTTGGTTATGTATGGCCTGTCGCATCTCTGTATTTCCTTAAAATGGTATTAAATATCTTCCTCTCTGTCCCCCACCTCCACTCGTTCACTCCGGTTGCCTAACAGCTGGGCCTGTCTTTCAGCTGCAAACTGTGAGAATGTTCTTTCATGAATACACCCTCCCTCTTGTCCCGCTGTCATTCTCACTCACACTCCACCACAGAAAATAGCTGCACTTTTATTTCTACACATTCTCTCTCTACATCTCTTTTCTACCCTCTCTCTCTTTCTCTCACACCCTCTTTTTCTCTCTCTCTCTCTCTCTCTCTCTCTCTCTCTCTCTCTCTCTCTCTCTATCCTCTCTCTATCCCTCTCTCTCTCTATATCCCTTTCTTTCGCCCTCTCGCACTCTCTCACAAGCTCTTGCACACTATCTTGTTTCTCTACTTTTGCTTCTCTTAATCTCTCACACTCTCTTACCTTACACTATCCATCCATCTCTCTCTCTCTCTCTCTCTCTCTCTCTCTCTCGTCCACTATCGTTCTACACCACACCCCATTCTCTCCCTCCATCTATTTCTCTCACCTACTATTTCTTTCCTCTCCCTCTAGTCCTATTTATTCTCTTCTATATCTCTCTCACCCCCCCTCTCTCTCTGTCTCTCTCTCCCCTTACCTTCCTGCACCCCCCCCCCCCCCGCCATTTTCCCCCTGACTCAGAAATGGCTTCTTGAGTCATTCGCTCGGATAGAAGACACCTGGCCTGTGGACACGAGCCATTTCCTCCTCTGCATTCTGCTTAATGGTTCATTTCTTAATAACCCTGCTCTGCCTCTGCCTCTGCCGGTGATGGGACGCTAATGGGCTTCAGACTAATGGTAGGGGCCTCCACCACCATCACCCACCACCACTTTCCCTGCTGCTGATGGGTTGGTGGATTAACCACGAAATCACACGCACGTACACACACACACACACACACACACACACACACACACACACACACACACACACACACACACACACACACACACACACACACACACACACACACACACGCCTGCTACAGTTGACTCAGCGTAGACGGCGATCGACATCTATCATCAGCGGTCCTGGGAGCCCTTGGAGGCCCTGGGTGTAAATCACATATAAATCATCTGAGGGTTCTATAAAAAGAGTCGTGATGGGGCCAAACAAAATTTTGTCTCCAGACTGGAAAACTATTGAATGGAGGGGTAATGACTTAAGCGGAGGGGAATGTGGATGGCGTCCCAGAATCACAGGTGCATTAGGAACATGGCGGGGAGTGTGTGTGTGTGTGTCTCTGTCGGGGGCTGGGGGTGGTTGGACATAACAAGAAAATCTCCGAAAAGTAAAAAAAAAAAAAAACTGAAATGGAGCGGAATCTGCAGAGAGAGGAATCTGCTGACTCATCGTTTTATTTTCTTCTTCTTCTGTGGTGTTGGATCAGGGATGCTACGGCAGCGTTTTTTTTTCTCTCTTTCGTTTCACTGCTAATACCTTATGTTCCCGTTCTGTGACTATGCCACTGAACTCCCGTCTGCGGTGGGTAAGAAAGCGGCTGATATCCGAGTTTCTGAGCCAGCGTCTCTTCTTCTCCGCTCACTGAGGCCTTGTTTATAGTCCCTCTCTCTCCCCTCTCTTTCTCTCTCTCTCTCTTCCCTTTCTCTCTTTCTCATCCTTTCTCTTTTTTGCTCTCTCTCTTTCAAGGTTTACATCCGTTGGAGGCAAACCAAATCTGTCAAGCTTCCTCGCAAGCGGGCGGTGGGGCAGTCGGTGGGGCGCAGCGCAGGACATCTCTGATGCCGCCGGGTGGCTGAGGAAGGAAAACGGTACATTAGACAAGAACTGCCCAGTCGCCGCCCGACAACAGCCTCTAGCTGCTGAGTTGATGGACCCGCACTTCCTCTTTCAGTCCATGTCTTTGGTGCGTGCTGTAGTGTGTGTGTGGGTCTGTGTGTGTGTGTGTGTGTGTGTGTGTATGTGTGTGTGTGTGTGTGTGTGTGTGTGTGTGTGTGTGTGTGTAGTGTTGTGTATGATGGTAGGGGAGCGGGTAGCTTGCCAACAGGAAGCCAGCGGCCATATTTTAGTGTCTGTGTGTGTGTGTGTGTGTGTGTGTGTGTGTGTGTGTGTGTGTGTGTGTGTGTGGTCTGTTTGGAGTGTTGTTGCCAATGGATCGAGGAGAGGAGAGGAGAGGAGAGAAGAGGAGAGGAGAGGAGAGGAGAGTGAAGGAAACGCCTGCCAACTCGATTTCCAACTCAGCCGCTGTGCTGGCCTTTGAAGAGAGATCTGTCTGCTTCCCTCTTCTCAAGCGGAGCTTCTTCGCCTTGCCCTTTACTAAAAATACACACACACAGCCACACACACTGGCATACATGCTTACAGTACGCACATACACACACGTTTACACAAACACACAATACACACTTATACTACCCCATAATCCAGTTATAACTGTCTTCACATGATTAAATGCAGATTCCCCATGGGCTAAAGTCACTTATAGTAATATGCTGGGGGAAAAAACTTGATTTGCACTTCAAATACTAAAGGTCTCTATCCCTCTCTGCAGACTATATTGTATCCTTTTGACTTCCTTGTGTTAGTGTCTCTCCAAACTCATACCAAACAAAATCCCCTGAGTGAAGGGAATGTTTGTGTAAGAATAAAGAAATACTTGTCCAAATCCCCATGAAGAAATCCAAGGATCTGAGTCTGGGTACACACACGCATACACACACACACACACACACACACACACACACACACACACACACACACACACACACACACACACACACACACACACACACACACACACACACACACACACACACACACACACACACACACACACACACCTGTTGAGTATTTTTTAACCAGCTTTTCCTACCAACTCGTAATGACAGATGGGAATCATATCTGTTTCACTGTGGTTTTCCGGCTGGAGAAGAATTGATGTGAGGATGTTGATATCCCTGTCCTCTCTCTCTCTCTCTCTATCTCTCTCTCTCTCTCTCTCTCTCTCTCTCAGGCTGTTTAACATGCAGGTTGTGCAGAGGGCCATGCAACACTTGGAGAGCCTTGCTAAGAGAGTGCATGCTTTGTCTGCAACTCAAACCCAATAGGAAAATATCCATCCCCTCCAGAGAAATCTGGAGTGCTGTTCACATTGAGTTGGTGTTTACAAAGATAAAAGAGTAAAAACAAGCAGAACAAACACTCAGTCTCTCCTTCAGCAACTAGGAGTTACATTTGTTTAAAGTTGTTACTAACTAGAGGGATGGAAAATGTGTGGAAATATGGAATATGTGTTAATTTGGCTCTATGTCTATGTATTGCTAATGAATCCCAAAACATGTGTGATAAACAAAACTCTATATAGATGGGATATAAATGGGGAAAGCTTGCAGAAAGATATAGATTTCTAGTTAGCTAAAACTGTCCATGTATGACAATTCTGTGATTATGGGTCTAATTAAAATGCCTGACAAGAAAAGAAAAAACTTGGGCATAGCGTAAAAATGGCCAAAAGTTGAAAAAGAATATGAGATTTGCATCTTTTTCAGCTGTATACTAATCTGGTTGGAATTTCTCCCTATTGCCGCCTGTAGTGACCGTTCCTATGACTGCAGAGAAAGCTCTGTGATTAATGCCTTTCCACACGGACAGAATATAAATGACCTGACATGCAAAATATTCTGTTTTGCTGAGGGGAAAAAAAAGTTACCAGAAAGCCATTGATTGTGAGTGTTACAGTATTTTCAAAAGCTATGCAGAAATGTTCTTTCTTTCTCTCTCTCTCTCTCTCTCTCTCTCTCTCTCTCTCTCTCTCTCTCTCTCTCTCTCTCTCTCTTTCTCACTCTCATTCTGCAGGGAAAAGGAACAACATCCATTCAGGCCATCTTTGATTGAGGGTAATCATGCAGGCTGACGTCCAATCTAAAACAAATCAGAGAGAGTGGAAAAATAAATTAAAGTCCGCTTGCACTTTAATTTTGGAAAGCAATACCTGGGCCTGCATGATGTATTCTGCTTGTATCAACCCACAGAAGAGGAGAATAGAAAAGAGGAGGAGATTGTGTGTGTGGGGGGGGAGTAAAGGGGCAGATGGAGGGTGTGTGTGTGTGTGTCTGTGTGTGTCTGTGTGTGTGTTTGTGTCCATAATAGATTTTCATTCTTGACGTGATGGAAAGAAAAATTGATTTTTATTACTGCAGAAACAATTGTGTCCGTAATGGCTTCTCAGGGTTCAAAGCAAAAACAAGAAGAAAAAAAAATGAATGAAAGAAAAGGAGGAGTGAAATAAATAAATAAATAAATAAATAGTGAGCAGAATATGCCAGTGGAACAGACTGCAGAGGAATGGCGGTGAAATAGGAAGGCACGCACTGCTGCCTGTGGGTACCACTTTTCTAACCCTGTAGGAGCCATCACACACACACACACACACACACACGCACAGAAATGCACTCACACATACACAAACACACACACGCATACTCACACACACACATACACATATACACACACACACACACAGACACACACACACACACGCAGGCCTCAAACCCCCCGGCCCCCACCCATGGTGATTTCATCCCGCTGTAATCTTTGCATCCTTGCCATGATGAGTGCCATCGACCCGCTCATAAAAAAGTGACATTCTCACGGTCCACGAGCCCCGCAAATGTCTCCGCCGTCTTATGCCGCCATATTTCTGGCCGACGGCAACCTCGAGAGCCTAACACCCAAAGTGAGGGAACGGTGGAGCATGGTGTGTGTGTGTGTGGTCGGGGGGTTGGAGGGCTAGCGGGAGTATTTTTGTGTGAGCTGGGGCAATCGTGAGTGAAATTATGCCAACGGTGCCTGAACAATTACAGCAGTTCCAAGCCAAAAAAAGACTTCTGGTAATTTGTCTTCTCTTTTTTCACCAAGCCCATTGCCTTAGTCAAAGGTCGTTGTGGTGTTAGGCCTAAAGAGGTGGCGCTTTAAAACTCTATTATCGTGATGGAGATAAGCCTTTGGGCAAACCTGCGATGCAGAGACATTTCAGCTAATGCTATGGGGCCATGATCTGATAATCCAGAATCACAGCCTGGGTAAAGAAAATGTCATTTCCCAGAGTAGAATGGTGATGAGTTTTGTGTGCGTGCGTGTGTGCGTGCGTGCTTGCGTGCGTGCTTGCGTGCGTGTGTGTGTGTGTGTGACAGCTCTGGGTCCTACAAGGCTCAATAAACCAAGAATGATTTCAGTGATCTCCTTTCCTGAATCCAGGGAGAAAAAAAAAAAACACCAGCAAAAAAATGCTGTGATGGAGATCAGATTCCAGCATTATTCCTCCTATTACAGCGCAAACAGTAGCCTCATCACCCACCCCCCACCCCCAACCCAAACCACCCATCCCCCACCCCCACCTAATCCTGTCAAGATTGATATTTCCAGATGTTTCCACCATATGCCGCATTCGCCTTGGGCAGGGAGGGTTTCCAGAGTTCCGTCAGAGTGGACTGGAAATATGACTCAATCCCACTCAGCAAGTGTTACCTTCAAGGTGGGCCCACAGAGTGTTCTGCTGATCGCTGCGGTAAACGTGTGATCGAGAGGCGTGTGGCAGCAAGAACCCATGGAAGATCTACGGCACACACACACACACACACACACACACACTCACACACACACACACACACACACACACACACACAGGTGTGAGGTTGTGTATGGGTTTATGGCGTCTGACTTCTACCCCACTTGAGTAATATTCAGTCATCAGTGTATTATTTTCCATCCATGGCGCTGGTTAATTAAGCTGTGTGAGTGCAGTGGTTTGAAAGGAACCCATCAGCTTGCCTTTATGGATAGTTTCATTTAACTAATTGAAGACTGAATTTTATAGCAGGGTTTAGTTGCTGAGCATCATTCAGTAAAGCTGACACTTATTTCTAATAACATGGTTTAGCAAACTGCATCCCTTCACACACATACTGTACATGCGATTACACACACACACACACACACATACACACACACACACACACACACAAAAGCACTCTTATTTAAAGTGATGCACACCCCTACTGACAGTCTGACCGTTAGTTACAGAATCACTTCTCCATCAGGGGGAAAGTAATATCCATAAATGTATAAATGTAATGACTTGAAGGCAGAGATGATGATCGAGGGATAGAGGCAAAAAAGAGAGAGAACTAGAGAACGAAAGAGAGGAAGGAAAGGCTGCCAGGTTGACTTGAAGCTGCCAAGTTTGTGCATCAAGGCTTAATCAAGTTTGTTTTAATCATGCGGGCAAAAAATATATACTTTTTTACATTTTGTCACACACACACGCACACACACACACACCAACATTAGTCATGTTTGAGAGTTTTTTGAGAGTTATTGAAAGAGTGTGCTGCAGCACCCTGATATCTGAGTGGGCAGGCAGTGTGTGTGTGCATGTCTGTCTGTGTGTGTGTTTGTGTGTGTATGTGTGTGTTTCTGTGTGTGTGTGATTGTGGGGGTGGTTTATAATGGCGATGTCGGTGGTGTGATGGCTCTTTTCTCATCTCCTCCTCTGCTAGAAGGAACACCATGTATCATCTTTCTCAAAAGCCCGAGAGCCGAGCCAGCTTTTCATTTTCAAAGGTGGCACAAATTCAGGTCGCTGCATGCAAGGTCACATGATCAATATCGTCAGGGTCAGAGAAAACAACACACCAAACACACAAAACCTAAAGAGTTTGACCTTTGAACTCAGATCTTTCTTACACAAAACCTAAAGAGTTTGACCTTTGAACTCAGATCTTTCTCCACTCATTAGGAGTAGAACAGCTGGCAAAAGCCCCCGTTACTTTGAAAAGATTTCTGTACATTATTTTTTCATGCTCATAGCTTATTGTGCCGCCTACTGTAAAAAAATGACTTGATACTGAGCCAAAAACAAGGACATTGCAAAGTAAAAAAGGAGACACTTTTTTTCTTTTAGAGAGGCTGTTTTTCTTTCTCAAGGAAACTTTCTCCTGATGTTTTTTTTCCCCACAGAAACTTCAAAGATCTGATTGAAGTTGAGTATGTACAGTTGTTACTGAGCCATTGCTGGACATCACCTTAACCAAATCCAACCCTTAACTAGGCTGGGAACTTATTTTCCGCCCTGCAGGCTGGAAACCTGTCCATCTCTTTCTCCTGCTTCCGTTACACTTTTTCTGGGGCCAATCACAAACTGGCTTATCCACTTGGCGCGCTATTGGCAGGTTTAAAATGATGACGATAGCTCTGCAAACGTCACCCAGTTCGTTGTTCAGATTGGTGAATGACTATCCAATTGCATACAGTCATTTGAACTATGCCCGTTGATCACGCCTTTTGTGCAGTGGAAAATACACAGCGGACTCCCCAGACTAATGTTCAATCTTAAAAGATTGAGTTTGGTCTGGTGAAAGCCAGACTAACCCTTAACCATAAACTGTAGCAGATTGGCAACAGATAGCTTGTTGATAATCTGAGCATCTGTAGATAGTCTGTGGGCCGACTATCCAAGTGAAGTGTAACTTTTTTATACTAGCAAATCTTGTATTGTTTCCTTACCTCTTGATTCTCTCCACATCATATTCCTGTATCGCGGTGATTTTTGTGTGACATTCTTCAGAAAATATTTGAAAAGTCAGAAAAATACCCTGCAAGGCCATCAATCCTTTTTTTCCTTTCTTTCTTTATTGCCATGACGACCTTGAAGCGAATAGCATTTTTCCATATCAGGCCGAGAGCCTATCCGAGGGAAGTGCTTGAATACTAAAAAAAAAAAAAATCTGGCAGGTTCTAATTTGCATGTTATTTCTCCCCCTTTTTAAGTCACAGTGTCTGTGGGATTCTGATTTATCGGTGAAGGAAGAGATTGAATGTCAAACTCACTCGTGCTGAAGTTATGACATTTTTATTACACACGCCTGCAGTCATGGGCTGGCATGCATACGTTTACATGAGACGAGACGCAGAACTGGCAGTTGACGTGAAGGATTTTAATGGGTGGGGGGGGGGGGTACTGGGGGCGGTGGGGATTGAGGGTGGGTGCTATCAAATACCCAGAATGCACTGCATGATGAGAATGATGGGATGAAGAGTGGGACAGTGTGTGTGTGTGTGTGTCTGTGTATGTGTGCGTGTGTGCCTGTGTGTGTGTCCATCTGTGTGTGTGTGTGTGTGCGTGTGTGGCTATATCTGTGTGTGTGTGTGTGTGTGTGCGTGTGTGTGTGTGTATATGTGTGTAGAGATGTGTGATGGACAGTGGCATTTTGGTTGGCGCTAATTCATCCACGCTTCTTATCTCATCGATACTTCACATCTTTGCATTCATGCATACACTTGACTTGAGGGTCTGTTTGTGTGTGTGTGTGTGTGTGTGTGTGTGTGTGTGTGTGTGTGTGTGTGTGTGTGTGTGTTTGTGCATATTTGTATATGTGTGTGAGTCTTGTGTATGCGTGTGTTTGAGCGTGTGTGTATGTGTATGTTTGTGCGTGTGTGTTTGTGTTTGTGCTTATGTGTGTGTGTCGTGTGTATGTGTGTGTGTATGTGTGTGTGTGTGTATGTACATGCGTGCAGACCTGTGTGTGTGTTTGTGTGTGTGTGTGTGTGTGTGTGTTGTGGGCATGTATGTGTGTGTTTATAATGTGTGTGTGTGTTCATGTGTGCGTGTATTGTGTGTGTGTGTTGTAGGTGTGTGTTTGTGTGTGTTGTGTGTGTGTTGTGGGTGTGTGTTTGTGTGTGTTTTGTGTGTGTGTGCGTGCAGGCCTGTGTGTGTGTGTGTGTGTGTGTGTGTGTGTGTGTGTTCAGGGCCAGATAGGAAAGCTATTACACCTGTCAGTCTCCTGGCCTACCCAGAGCGAGCCCCGAGAGGCCAGGACTGAGAGGACGGCCGGTGCTCCACGCTGTACACAGTCAGAGTTTAATAGCTCTGGGAGGCCGAGAGGAACACGAGGTCAGTCTGTGTAAGTGTGTGTATGTGTGTTTATGAGAGAGAGAAAGGGAGAGAGAGAGAGAGAAAGAGAAAGAGAGAGAAAAAGACACTGTATATTTATATCTGCATATTTGTGTGTGTGTGTGTGTGTGTGTGTGTGTGTGTGTGTGTGTGTGTGTGTGTGTGTGTGTGTGTGTGTGTTTGCGTGTGTGTGTGTGTGTGTGTGTGTGTGTGTGCATGTGTATGTATATAGACATGCCTGTTTGTATGTGTGAGAACATATCTGTGTGTGTGTGTGTGTGTGAGTGAATGTGTGTATGATCATATTGTTTTGAATAAACGCCTCAGAGTCACTGATCCCAGGTCAGCAGATGAGCTTTCAACATCACCTACAGTATTTAAAATGTATTCTTAAAAAAACACCACTCACATCATCTCCCATCTCCCCATGTCTCTTTATGTACCAAGCCTGTCACTGTTGTCTGCCACCAATACAGAGGCAGGTAATAGTGGCACCATCTCATTGCCTGCAGGTCCGTCAAACCGGGGCTGTTTCCAAATGCAATGACCCAGCGCTGTGGGATTGGTCAGTGGTATTGACAGGTGGCCATGTAAAATTCATGCCCTTGTTGCCTTTTTACCCTAAATGGGGGAAACTTTCTCCAGTTAACAGAGAGAAAACCTTAAAGTGCCAGAGGGAGGGGGGAATGGAGGGGATTATACTCAGACAGAGATAGGAAGAAATGAAAAGGTAGAGAGACACTGAAAGAAGGAAAGAAAATAAATTGATAGACAGAGAGGAAGAAGAGAGAGAATGCAAATAAGAGAGGGAGGGAGGGAGGGAGGGTAGGAAAGAGAGGGAGAGAGAGAGATACAGTAGACAGACAGTACTGCATCATATGGGAAGGACAGGAAGGCCTTCGGACAGAGGCAGACAGCAGTCAGCGAGCGAGCGCGCGCGCGCGAGAGAGAGGAGTCGAGCGGCGGCTGCCAAGAGCCCACGCCCTCGAGCATGTTCACGTTAATATTCCAGCCTGGCTCAGCAGTCCCGGCGGGAGCCATGCCAACAGTGATACATTATTTGTGCTTCTCTGACATTTTCCACACTCTCTGAGTGATTGAGTTCGCCAAATGGGGTGCGTGTTTGTGTTTGTGTGTGTGTGTGTGTGTGTGTTTGTGTGTTTTGGAAAGGGTGACGGTGCAGGTCTGGACGACATCTAGTGGAATTTCCCAGGAAGGGAACCAGCACACACATTTACCTGATAGCGTTACTTATGCATGCACACATAACACATACACACACACATTCCCACACCGCCTATACTGAAAAAACATTTCTCTATTCCATCATTATTCACCATGAGTGGTCTGACCGGCTTTTCTGGGCAGTCCCTCCTCAACAAACTACCTAATGCTCGATTTTTCATTCCCCCCCCCCCCCCCCCTTCAACTTGGCCACTCACATTACTGCCTGAGGTAGCAATAATCGAAAGACAGGACTCCCTGAATATTGATATCTCTCAACAAAACCCCCACACCCCCACCCGAACGCCCCCCTGAGAAAGTGTTTCCTACGGCAGAGCTGCGCTTTCTCACACTCTTTGTCTCAGCAATATCTGGAGGCTACAATCCCTCACTGCTCTGGTAAAGTCCTCCCCGGAAGCATCCATCTCTGGAGCCAGTTTGAACCCTGCCTGAGTCCGCAGTGGAGCCAGTTTGAACCCTGCCTACTGTGAGTCCGCAGTGGAGCAAGTGGAACGAGTGGGTGTGGGGGCAGCAAGGCCTGGGAGAACTTTTTTTCTGTGTGTGTGTGTGTGTGTGTTTGTGTACGTGTGTGTGTGTGTGTGTGTGTGTGTGTGTGTGTGTGTGTGTGTGTGTGTGTGAGTGTGTGTATGTGTGTGTATGTGTATGTGTGTGTTTGTATTTGTGCTGATTTGTTGATTATGTATTGTGTTGTCTGTTTGTTTGTTTGTTGTATTCAGGACCCCTTGAAAATGAGAGGGTTCATCTCAAAGGGGTTTATCCTACTAGTAAATCGCTAAATTGTTAAAGTGAGTCTGAGTATAATCTTCTTTATTATGTGAGCTCGTTGGGTATCGAGCCAATGTCATTGAGGTCGTTTGCCTTTAGCTACACTAGCGGCGCAATCTCAGCGGTGCAATCAAGATGGTAAATGTTTAGTGAAACCAGAGGTCTTATGAGAACAGTAATCAAGTCCTGATAGTGGTCACAGACACACGCTTGTCCACTAATGCCCAGGGCATTTTCTGTCCAGTTAAAAGCTTTCTACAGATAAACCGGTGTTGTACGCCAGCTAGCCCACTCCCATTCACTTGTGTTTGGCTCTCTGTCTACGTAACTTAAAGGCACCTAGTCCTAACCCTGACCCTAACCTTAACCCATGCCTAACCCTAGCGCCTTCCAGGCAGCGCTGCCTTGAAGACAACTTTGGGAGCTTAACCCTCTAACCGCCCATGTTGCAATATTGCGACAAGCGTCATTACTGAATAAAACAGACGATAGACAGTGTAAAATCTCATTTGTACTCTTGACCACTAGTTGGCAGACACCCAGAGCTTCGATTCAAGCTCAACCTTTTTTTTCAAAGTTTGCAGGAAGCATGCGAAAACACGCGAGAAACACACGAAGAAGACGTGCATTTCCTCCATAACGCGGAAGCGATGCGGGCCATAGTTTTGCACAAATTGAAGCAGAAATACACCAAATGTTGAAAAAAAATTCACGTGTGATGAAGTCTTGGATCTGTTATTCACCTATTCTGATTCTGAAGGAGAATATCTGCCTTTTGGAGAATATGATCGATCGTCTATTGACTGATAGTCACGGTGCGTCTGTGAATGGAGGTACATCTTTGCGACAGTGTCCACTAAGCATACCATGCTTATTTCAACCGATTTCAACCCTCTGCCCAACATAGCTGGAGGTGCCAGTGGCAATAGTGATGATAGTGTCCGTAATGGACGTGGTATAGACAGCAGGGGTTGTAAAAATAGGGCTCTGAAGAACTACAAAGTCACCCGCGATATGGAACTGATTTGACCAGGCTACTTTATTGTATAGTAGCATAGGGTTTGTGATTATAGTAATAGTTTACTATTGTTGGTTTACATGTGACTGTATTCCTGTTCATTTGTTATGTCGGTGAAATGACAAAAAAAGAAAAAACTGCAAAAATATGTTCAACATCTAGTATTTACTGAAATGTGCATAATTCACGGTGGTTACCATCCAGTGACGTCATAATATGCAAATTAGATGAGTAAATGTACCCCCTTCATAAACTTCTGTTCATACTAAATGATTTTCACATTTACAGTAGGACTTTATCTCTGACCACTTGCAAGCCATGGCCTTTTGAAATTTTTATGTACAAATCCAATTTATTCTTTTTAAACCCTGGTGGCTAAAGGGTTAAAACACCAAGAAACATGCAACGAATAACCAGCATGCATTTGGTCACTGTATATTTAATGAGTGGATGTTCCAGGTGGGTCTCTATCTTCGTCGTCTCGGCTCAGAGGAGGACACCATGGTGTGCCCACGCCATCTGTGGCGTTTCTCCGGCACAGTCCTCTCCTCTTATATAGTTATGACATTAATCACATGTGTTCAGGGGGAGTGAGGTGCCAGCAGGGGTTTGTTTTCTCACAACTCCTCACCCTACCCAACTGTGAGCACACACACACACACACACACACACACACACACACACACACACACACACATAAACGTACACCACATACAGACAAATACACACACACACACCATACACAGAGGGACTTCACAGACCAATTCAATTCGCATTTTTACACACACACACACACACACACACACACACACACACACACACACACTCTCTCCCTGTGTATGCATCTTTCTTAAACACGGGCACCCCTCCCAGGAGAGCGATATGATAATTTATTGTAAAAACAGACATGGCGCGACTCGGTGATTTATTGCTGGTCTTGCCACCCATAATTAAACCCCCAGCTGATTAATTGTGTTTTCTGAGACTAAAGCACAGCAGGGGGAGCGTGGGATAGTTCTGGTGTGTGTTCACGTTCACAGCAAGACTCACACACACACGCATCCGGCTCACTGAAATTCCCTTCCTCTACTTCTGTCTCTCTCTCTCTCTTTCTGTCTCTCTTTCCCCCTCTCCCGCAGTTTGCATTAACTCTCTTTCTCTCCATTACACAATTTCTCTCTTTCTGCTTCTAACCCCCCCTCCTCTTTCTTAAGCACAGAGCACACCAGGAGTTCATCACAACATGAAATGAAGCGAAGTGAAAGAGCATGTGTGCGCACCTCTCGATCTTCTATTTATAGCCTCTCTAACATGAGTGTCCTTCCAAAAGGACAGGACATACACAACTGGGCACGTGCATTTGCGTATGACGAATACACAAGGCATGGAGTGGGGAAAAAATGACAAACAATGATGCACCCCCCCCCCCCCCCACCACCACCACCCCCATTGGATGGCCTCTTTATTACAGTAATACTTAAGAAGAAAGGTACTTCTTACTGAATTACATAAAGAATCTGAAAGATAATAACAGCAATTTCAGACATACACAGGAAAAGTATCTACAGTAGCATCTTTTCTGTGTGCTTAAGGTAGGAGAATTCCTTAGCCAATCAACAACCAAGCCTATTTTACATCAAACGGCATGGCGCATGTTTGTGTGTGTCTGTGTGTGTGTGTGTGTATGTACTGTATTTGTGCTGATTTGTTGATTATGTACTGTATTGTCTGTTTGTTTGTATTGTATTCAAGACCCCTTGAAAATGAGAGGGTTCATCTCAAAGGAGTTAGTAAATCGCTAAATTGTTAAAGTGAGTTTGAGTATAATTTTCTTGACGCGAGATTCAATTATGTGTGTGTGTGTGTGTGTGTGTGTGTGTGTGTGTGTGTGTGTGTGTGTGTGTGTGTGTGTGTGTGTGTGTGTGTGTGTGTGTGTGGCCAATCAACAACCAAGCCTATTTCACATCAAACAGCATGACACGATATTTAATAATAATGGACACACTTGTGGCAGTTGCAAACATGCCGCATGTTGCACCCAGGATTCATAAAGGCAGTCCAAGGTACAACAGGTGTCACAATAATCCATTAGCCTACAGCAATGAATGTCCTCGGTCACTCAATGTGGAATTGTACCACCTGCCAAAACTCCCTTTTTCCTAAACAGATGGAGTCACCTCACCATCAATAGAAAACTTTTCCTCCACAATTTTGAGTGTCATTCAACTTGGCTAACAGCCACCGGGTTCATGATGCCTTTTGTTACCAGTGTTGTCATGTCATCCATATGTCATATAACACTCATACAACTTCATAAAGTTATTGAAGTTCTTGGTGTATGGAATCTTTATATTTAAGGTTAAGTAGAGTGCTGTAATGTCTCACTCGAACGCCAGTGTTTAGTTATCTTGTTAATTTGCCAAGAACCCATTAGACACTGATAGGGCACCAGAACTCGGTAGTCCACAGCTGGTCCTGGACATGAGAGCATGAACTTCCTCTACAGTTTGCTTACTGTATATCCCCGGGGGTCCGCCCTTCTCTCGCCAGCCTGCCAACCATCAGCGTGCCTGGGGTTACACATAGTGCGGCCACTCCGGTCACTACAGCACTATAACATGAACACTATTGGGTAACACTTTACTTAACAGTATCGACATAAGAATGACATGACACTGTCATGACACATGAACCCTAACCCTAACCCTAATCCTAACCCTAACTTGTTGTGTTGACAAAAACCGAATGTCACTTAATAACAGAAGTGTT
>NW_027468685.1:17773143-17800643 GCF_046254945.1 Alosa pseudoharengus | reverse complement strand
ATTTCACAGGGGAAAAGTGGATTTCTGTTGACTGAAGTGGATTTTTTGAAGCAAATTGAATTTCCGACAAATACCCAGTGGGAGGGCGCCAAGGCTTTGGCTCTGTCACTGGCGCCTGTATGTGTGTGTGTGTGTGTGTGCGTGAGAGTGTGTGTGTGTGCATGTGCATGCACAACAAAAGTTGACTTTTTAAATGACAGAATTCAGAAGTCGTCTAATGCCAGCCCTCAGCTTCCCTTTGTTAATGTCACATTTTTGTAGATTAATATCCTGAACATAGCTCACATATTACAGTACCTAAGGTGCTGCTCTAAAATTCGCCTCACAGGTTCCGAATAGTCACGTCATTGTTTCTTTGAACGCCGCTTAGTTATTGCAATACTTTCGTAAGATGCTGCAAACTGTTCAGGTAGCCTCTGATTTATTCTGCATGACATGTTAGTTTAGCTTTGGGCCAAGCAGAGTGTGTTTACAGTTGTTTCAAGGCAGAATTCGAGAGATGAAGAAGTAAGCTGCAGTCACTGGGTTGGCATTGCATCAGAATTGGAAAGAACTTCAGAGAGAGATCAAGTGTATTCGCCTGCAAGCATGAGTTTGACAGAGATCTATGGTAAGGATGGGTCCAAGAGGAGCCATTCACCAATTATGAAGTCTAAATCCAATAAGCATTAGAGAGATTATGCATCTAACAGGAGAGCAACAGGGAGTGAGTGTCATTGTGTGTGTGTGTGTGTGTGTGTGTGTGTGTGTGTGTGTGTGTTTTGTTTGTTTGTGTTTGTGCACACGTAGGCATGTGTGTGTGTGTGTGTGTGTGTGTGTGTGTGTGTGTGTGTGTGTGTGTGTGTTTTGTTTGTTTGTGTTTGTGCACACGTAGGCATGTATGTGTGTGTGTGTGTGTGTGTGTGTGTGTGTGTGTGTGTGTGTTTGTATGTATGCAGTGCCAGGCAGCTCAGCACTCAAGCTCTAGTGGCACATTGGCACTGCTGGATGAGGAACAAAAACATTGTTATAAGAATACTGAAAGCTCCCAGGCAGGGAGTCCACAGAGAGAGTGAAAGAGAGAGAAAGAGAGAGAGAGAGAGAGAGAGAAAGAGAGAGAGAGGGAATAATAGACAGAAACAGAAGACTGAAATAAAGTTTAATTTTCTTTTTTAAAAAAATACATGTAACCCGTAAAGTTACGTCAGAACTGTGTGTGCGATCAGAGAGGCAGCGCACAAAAGAAGGCCAGCGATCTCCGCAAAGGTAAAGGGAGAGAGCCAGAACAATGTGGGCGCAGCAGGAGGACCAGAGAATGAGCTTGTAGGCGACATTAGGCCCGGAGTCTTGTTTCGGCAGCGCGGCGCCTATAAATCATTCACAGGGATCCCAGCGGCCACCGCACTGAAATATTAATACCCCGCCCCGCCCCCCTCCAACCCCCCGTTCCTCGTCACAGACAGACACTGACCCTCATGAGCAGTCCTGGGAGAATCTGGACAACGCGCAACACGCGGCCCCAAACCACAAACATGCTTTGTAGCTCTGCCTCCCAGTGCTCCGCCTGGCTTGGCTTTTTCATCCACTCCCCTCTGTCCTTGTGACAGGCTTTCTGTCCCTCTCTGCTTCCCTTAGTTCTCTCAGATTTGTTTTCTTTCTTTCTTTGTCTCACACACCCTCCCTCCTCTTCTTCTCCCTCTGATTCTTGTGCTCTTCATCTAGATCTTCCTCTGTGCTTTTTCTGTCTGTCTGTCTCTCTGTGTCTGCCTCGTCTCCTTGTCTCTTCATTCGCTCCCCAGTGAGGTGCTTTCTCCTCCGTTCTCTGAGACGTTCCTTCGTTCTCCTCCGTTGTTGACACACTAAGGTTCCCGTGCAGCTGATTAAATGCACTTAGACGTCATTGCTGTTCGGATGTGACAACTCTGTGACTACTAGCGTCGGGGAAGTGACAAACCTTGTGAACGCACGTGATGGACTCAGGGGAGCCGTCATGGCGACAAAAAAAAAAACACACACATGCAAAACACCCCAATTAGCGCTACCTCCTCTTGTGATGCCCTTCCTCTCCCTCCTCCTCCTCCTCTTCCTCCTCCTCTCTTCCATCTCTTTATACATTTCTTTCCTACTTTCTTTCTTTTAAGACAATTCTTCTTTTCTTCTGGTCGTTTTAATCTAATGATACAGGCAACGCGAGCGCAGACAGCGTCTCTCGCTCTGTTTTTATCGGTGCCAGAGCATCACAAAAGCGTCGTGCTGCTATTCTGGTCTTTTACCCTAGTTCAATCTTTTTTTAAATCAATATTTAATACGGGAGGAAAAGCTGTGTGATATCCTTGTCCACTCGCCTGCCGTATTGAAGATAATAAAAAAATTAAAAAAAGGTGTGGGGATTGTTAGGGCCGATTACGAGGACTGAACAGCTTCTGCAATCAAACTCCTGCAGCTCAGCTCAACAAAAATAAACAAAAATAATGCAAAGCTCTTGCATATCACTGGGAACATTGAGCCTTCACCTCTAACTCTTGCCATATTGTACTCATGCTGCCAGACAAGGTTGATCAATTAGACACTCTAGTTCAGTAAAAGCATGCACTGTCTCCCAGAAGATGAATCCCCTGTATGCCTATTACACTTTAATGCTTCTCCGGCCACACTTGGCATCCATCAAAAGTACATTAACGGCAAGCGTATGTTGGCCTCGGAGAAATTGGAGAATAAGCATAATGATGCAAGTGTGTGTGAGTGAGACTGTGTGAGTGTGTGCTTTACACATGTATAATTTAGTGAGTGTGAGACAGATCTGGGCTTCACTCTCATTGTCTCTTTCCCTCTCTTCCTCTGCTTTTTCCCCACTCTCCCTCTCTCTCTGTAATATGTCCCATCATAGTCATTACCAAATGGATAGACAAAGCGTCGCGGGGTTCATAATTAGAGCATTTTCAATAAGGCTCAGGGTCATTACAGTAATTTCTAGAAATATTATCTCTTTACCTCCTCTCCCGCGGGAAGTTGGAGTCCGATGTTGCGGTATCGTTTTCCCACATTCTGTCTGTCTGCCGACGATTTCTCACAAGTCTCACCCAGCACCATCTCCCGACTACCACTTTCTCCCAATCATTTCTAAAATGGAGTGGTGTCAGTTGCTTTGCAGTGCTGTTTCCTCAGGACTTCCAGAAATTGAGTTCAGGGCTGGTGTCTGTTTCACCAAGCAACATGACCAGGGTCAGATCTAAGGTAGTAAGGTCAAACATGTGTATGATATACTTTAGACATGGGGTAAATCCAGAAAAAACGGCAAAAATCTTTATTGGTTATTGATTTGTTGTAAGTACCGTATCAAGTTATTACACTATTGTCAGTCATTACAGGATATGTTCGTTACTAGTAACTAGTAACTAGTTTGTTACTATGTTACATATGATAAAGGTTATCATTACAAATAGGATAGGGTTGATGTACAGAGTTGGTGGTGGAGATTCTAATATACCCTGAAAATCTAATACCATTTGCTATAATACCATTTTACCTAATGGTAGAGTAACTGAAAAAGGCATGAATATGAAACAGAAAGTGGTTAATTGATGAATTAATCAATGTGTACATCCTGTAGGAAAGGTACAACAGTGATTATGCAGCAAGCACTAGGACAATCAGATGCCCAGGTGTCCACAGTCTCAGGGGGATGTCACTTTTCCCTTCTCTTTCCTCTCTTCCATCCTGTTTCTGTGTGTGTGTGTGTATGTGTGTGTGTGTGTGTGTGTGTGTGTGTGTATGAGAGAGAGAGAGAGAGAGAGACTTATTGTTTAGGTGTGTGTGTGAGAGAGAGGTAGATAGATAGAGACAGAGAGAGAGAGAGAGATAGAGAGAGAGAGAGTGAGACAGACAGACAGAAAGAGAGAGAGACTGTCTGTTAAAGTATGTGTGTGTGTGCGTGTCTGTGTGTGTGTGTATGTGTGTGTGTGTTCTATGTGTCTGTGTGCGTATGTGTAGATGTGCATTTGCGAGGGCTGGTAAATATATGTGCATCCTGAGCAGGCGAGGCTGCTGTATAAAGCATGGTTGTCATGTTTACCCAGGTTTCTCCTTGGAGTCTCCGCGCCTCCTACTGTACCAACTCTCACCCGGCCCACTGACAAGACTGTATCAACAGAACATGTGTTCAGCCCTGATTACCATTCAATACAGCCTTGTTTTCCTCCACCACACTTCTTATCAGCTGATGTGTTGTGCAAGCCTGTGTGTGTGTGTGTGTGTGTGTGTGTTTATGAGTGCGTGTGTGTGCGTGTGTGTGTGTGTGTGTGTGTGTGTGTGTGTGTGTGTGTGCGTGCGCGCGTATGTGTGTGTGTGTGTGTGTGTGCATATGTGTGTACGAGTGTGTGTGAGTTTTTTCTGCAGTGGGAGAGGTCATTGGAGCGTCTGAGAAAGGCTGATAAAAGTTGCCACGTTCCCGGGCAGTCTCAGGGTCTATCCCTGGGCTCAGTGCTCTGACTGCCAGGCTTTACTTTTATTATCTTCCCATTGTCGGAGCTCCATGTGCTAAGAATGAAAGAGGCCAGGAGCCGAACAAGACCAAGCACATGAGGGAAATGGCCAAGAGAGGCAGAGAACAGAAGGAGAAAGACAGATAAAGAAAGAGAGAGAGACAGACAGAAAAAGAGAGTCATCGAGGGTGGAGGAGGAGGAGGAGGAGGGAATCTAGGGTATTCACTGACATTTTATTTTCAATCTGGTGAAGGATATACCTTCAGTTTGAATTAAGACAGAGCTCTACTGCAATGTCAATGATAGCAGACGTCTTGTGTGGGTGCGTGACAAGAGCAGGCGCTTTTCCTTGTGAGCGCTAGTGTGCTCTAATCGTATTTTGGGCAGGGGGTACGGAGGGCTGGGCTGGGCTGAGAAAAATGAAATTTGCAGGGGAACTGTAACATTTCCAGTTCAATTATGTGGAGCAAGTTTCATCTGGCTGTCAGCTTCAGGCATTAGTTTATCGCAAAGGCTTTGACTAGACATATTGAACTGAACATTGATAATTAATTGGAACCTTAGGTGTGTACGTATTTGAGTGCAGCTTTTATATGTGACTGTGTATGTATACCAGCGTGTGTATATGCTTTTGGTTTTGATGTGTGTGTGTGTGTGAGTGTGCTTGTGTGTGTGTGTGAGTGTGCTTGTGTGTGTGTGTGTGTGTGTGTGTGTGTGTGTGTGTGTGTGTGTGTGTGTGTGTGCTAGTGTGTGTATATGCTTTTAGTTTTGGTGTGTGTTCGTGTGTGTGTTGACAAGTAAGCTTCTCTGTGCGTACTCATGTGATATGTGCAGTTATTCTCTCATGTGTGTCTCCAGCTTATGAACTTCAAATCGTTGTGAGTCCAAGACACCAGCCAGAGACTTTGGCATCAGTCACACACTGACGTCCAGCAGCCTTTTGCCTTTTTGTGAGGACCGCGGGCCCAATTAGACTCCCCGAGGCTCCTCCAGTGACACCGTGACAGCGTTTCCCGCCGCACACGGCACAGAGACCCGTAATGAGAAGCCGGAGCGAGCCAGGAAAGCGTACCGCAATAACCCCCCCCCCCCACCCCCCCACATCCCCGCCTGCCCTGCCACCCGCCTCTTCAGAACACCCTTGGCGCAAAAGGCCCAGCGCGCCAAATTGGACCGGTCCACAGCCAGGGTTTGGGACAGCGTAAATTGGATTCCTTTCTGGGTCTTAAATAGCAAAGGGGGGGGGGGGGGGGGGGGGGTTCGTTGGCTGATTCTCTAGATCTGAGGTGTGATCTCAGATCTGAAAGGTGAAGGTGTGCCCTTAAAGGTAGTATTTCCAGCTCAGACAGAGGGGTGGAGGCAGGGGTGACAATGACGGACAATAGAAAAGGCAGAGGGTGAAGTATGTTGCGTCATTTCCTCAATTTCCAGGAGTTTCAACTTACTTTCTGTTCATCTGGTGTCTCCCCACCTCACCAAACCCCCATCTCCTAGTGTTGTCCAATCATAGTCCTACGTCACAAGTCTTTGTTAGGAGATGATGGTAGTGACTTTTCCCTCATCCATTACAGAGAACATTATGGGTAGATGATGGCTGATCTCATTTCCCTGTATGATTTATCTGATAAGGAATTGTAAAGAAACAATTATCCTTGGGACCATGTTGAGAAATTAGAACCCCTACAATCACTCTCCCCCACCCATAAGCCTTAATCAAACCACATTAAAAAAAAAAAACCTGGCTAAGAATTTATTTTATCATATTAATAGTTATCATTAACACTATCTTCCATCGTTTCCCCCGCCTTCCATTTAATATATGATAGCAGGTTTTTTTTTTTCATGACAACAGCATGCCGAGGTATCTATACTGGCCTCAGGCTCAAATGGACCCCGCATTATCTTCAGCTGATGTAAATTATATAGGAGCCAAAGCAATTAAAGTTTCACAGGGAGGTTGGCTGTCAGAGATAAGCGTCATCCAGGGATCGGGCTGGCGTTAAAGAGCCATCCTCCACTTTAATGGTTGAGATGGAGAAGGAGCTTTGCAGTTCAACAGAGTGTGGCAATTATCACTCGATTGTTTTGATTTTGTTGTTGTTGTTCATTTATCCAAATTAGAGGCTGATGCTGTATACATTAAGATCTGATTACCTTACAAATTGGTGACTGGAGAGACAAAATATTCAGTATTCACAGCATTCAGAAGATTGGTTTGAAGCCTGGGACTCAATTCCCTAAGGCCTGCATTCAATTCCCTAAGGTGTGTTATGTAGAATGGTAGATTGTGGCGCACATCAGAGGTTGAAATTGTGTGGAGGTTTTTTCTTCTCCATACTGCTAAAAATTGCTTTTGATCACGACAGGAATAGAGTGAAAAGAAAGGGGTAAAGATGTTGAAAAGTTTCCGGAAGTTTTAAAGCGGAGACGTTTCCCCGTACTGCCGTTGGTCCCCTTCACGTGAGTCAGCCGCCTCGATGACAGAAAAAGAGACGGGCGGCCGCTGTGATTTCAACGACCGGGGTTTTCTTCTTTTTTTTTTTTTTTTTTGAGCGTGCGGCCCAGGCGCCCGGTGCTCCTCGCTTTCATTTAGCCCGGCAATTTGCCAGCGAGGCAGAGAGAAAATGAAACCGGGGCCTGTCTTTTCATCACCGCTTGAAAACCCTCGCCGTTTCCCGCTCATGTAGCCACGCCGCTAATTAGCTCGCCAGTAAGATTACCCCGAGGACCCCTGAACCCCCTTGCCCCCATCCCCCTGCACCCCTCCGCTCCCCTGACAACCCCCCCACCCCCTCCCATTCCTCAACACTCATCTGACAGAGTTTGCTGCTGAAAAATAAAGGGGGGGGGGGGGGGGGGGCGCAAAAAGAAAAGAAGCTCTGTGCCTCCATGATGGTAGTTACGGAGGGCTGCTGCTGTGCAATACAGCGTTTCTCGAGCAGCAATGGGGCGGGGGGGGGGGGGGCACCCTGCTGTGCCCAGGACCAGAGTGTCAGGATGCCGACTAGCAGCCAGGCAGCTGCTGAATGGTGGGGTGCCAAGCTCCTTGCAGCAATTAGGATTACAGCTTTAAACTCACCGTGCGAAATACATCAGCCGTTATCACAGAGAAGAAAGAGGGATCATCTAGGAGGAAAGGGAGAGGGAGGGAGTGGGGTCCATCCATCTTTCTGTGGCAGAGGATGTTGCCATACAGGAACACCTGGGATGGAGAAAGTAAATTTGTGGCTTGGTATTAATCTGAGTTTTCATGCTTCAAACAGACTGCTGAAGCTCCACCTTTTCCCTCAAGACGAGTTTCAGAGCAAGTTGGAGGGTTTTCTGTGTGTTTGTGTGTGTTTCTCACCAACTGGTGTCAGGTCATTTCAGGATATCATCTGTGTTTGTTATGAAAGAGAAGACGGGGGAGAGGAAGAGGGGGAGAAACAGAGAGAGAGAGACAAATAGAGCAAGGAAAAAGTCACAAAAGGTTTTGTTTTTCATTTACCTCTCTTTATCTCTTTTTCTTTCTTTCTCTCTCTCTCTGTCCTCTTCCCACCTCTGACAAACCATATCAAAATACTATTTACCCTGTTTCTACTCTGAAAAAGAATATAGCTGGGGTTCTTAAGTACGGAACCCTTAAAGGGTCATCGCAAGATTTTTTTGGTGTATATCCAGAAAATGTGCACTCATTTTAAATTGTGTGCACATTTTCCTGAATTACCTTGTTAGTAACACAAACTACCAGATCACAACAGCAACTATAGAGCTATTATACTACTTTCCAGATACATTTTTCAGTGTTTCTTTCAAAATGCCTCACCTCAAAACTCAAATCTTACCAAATGTTCTCACAAATTAAAGCTCAAATTACCCCTCAACAGAAGGAGAAAAAAAGTTGTCTCGCTCCTGTCCTGTTGAAAGGCTGTTGTCAGCTGTAATTGCCTATCCGAGGCCTCAACATCCCTGTCGCTCATTAGCCTCAAGACTGACTGTCCTCTGCTTTCCAGGATGCCAGCACATATTAATTCCCTCTGAGCTGCCAGAACCAATCACAATCAAGGGCCAAAGTGAATTAATATGCTTACGGTCACTCACTCTTTGGGAGGAGTGGACTGGAGAGGGTGGGGAGAGGAGAGGAGAGGACAGAAGGAGAGACGGGTTGGAGTTTGGAGCCAGGTAAATGAGATCAATATCAAAGACGGGATGAAAGCATTCGGAGGTCTTGGGTTACGCTGTCAATGAAAGGCTGAGATGGAGGTGGGGGGACACTGGGGGGTTGATAGAGTAAAAAACAGAACAAAAGATTGGAGATGTGTGGAGAAAACGCAAAAATGGCATACTGAATTGAAAACACATTATTATGACCGCCGCGCAGCGAAGCGGCGGTCATATAGGTTTAGTCAGAATTTTTTTTTTTTTTTTTTTTTTTCTTTTTCGCATGCCCACATTTCCGTCAATGAGTCCCGGGACACTGAAAGACCGGGGTACACAAATATCATTTCCACAATATCTCTGCACGAAATTAAAAGTGTAGGATCATTATGACACCCCCCGAATGCATGCCAAGTTTTGTGTACTTTCGTTCATGGGGGGCCTTACAATAAAATAATTTATGTGTACATTTAGTGACGTACACCAACAAGGATTCCCGGGACACTGAAAGACCGGGGTACACAAAACTTGGTGGGCATGTACCCCCACATGGATAGCATGGAACCGTCATTTTTCGTTTTGATCTGTAGCCCCCCCGCTGGACTGGACCCCCCGAAAGGAGGGTAGGGCAGACACAGTTCTCTGTGAATATCTTGA
Source organism: Alosa pseudoharengus (assembly GCF_046254945.1). NCBI lineage: Eukaryota > Metazoa > Chordata > Actinopteri > Clupeiformes > Clupeidae > Alosa > Alosa pseudoharengus. Next base: position 17,791,388 of record NW_027468685.1, on the reverse strand, counting down.
GAACTGTAGGGCCTAGGATGACCATTTTTTCCGTATGTTTGCCTCCAGGGGTCATGTTAACCCATTTCATGTGCACACATGTGCACAAACAGATACACACACACACACACACATACATTCACAGTAATCATACGTATGACACATACACAGTAGACATATGTACGCTTGCATGCACAGGCACATACGCAGGCACACACACAAGCACGCACACACACACACACACACACGCACACACACACACACTCACACACACACACATAACATAACACAAACAATCAAGAATTTCTCAGAATTATGAACAGGCAAGATGGAGGTGGGGTTGTATAAAATGAATTTTACATGTAAAATCTATGAACTAATCATGTTTTGGTACTTGTTGTCTAGCAGATACCAGTGAGAATTGAGTGTGGATAATGCAATTTAGTGAGACAGTTAGAATCATATAGGCATATTTCAGCATGATTTCTTTTTGTGGAAAAAATGTGCTGGACTGGGCGGCGGTCATATTTTGTACCGCTCTGCGGTACATCTAGTTATGTTTCTGTTCTGTGGTCTCAAAACTCAAAACTAAGCCACTTGCTACTTGGCAGTGTATGTGTATTTCTGGGGATTAAAATCAAACAATCCAGTACAAATGAACACCCCTCTGCTACAAGCTATTGAGAATGAGATGATTTCAAAGCCCAACTCACAGTAGTACTTTTAGCTTGCAGGTCAAAACAAATACAAATTCAGCTTGATGTAATGATTAATTAATTTCATGCAATGTACAATGTTGCGTTGGCTTTTATATGGATATGAAAAGCACAGTATGTGGCTTTCTTTAACAGGTGTACATGTTGGAACAATTTCACCCTTAGGTATGGCTGTGGGCTGAAGTGTCAACGTGTCTGGTGGGAGACTTCATGAAATTTGAAGTGATATTTCTTTTGAAGGGATGCCAATGATTTTTGAAACCGATGTTGACTCAGGTGCCTTTTTCGGTTCCTTTGAGGAGAAGGGGATTTTTTAAAGCAGTTAATAAAACAGAAGAAAAGCCTGTCTGTCAAAGTTAATGTGAAAGAATAAAAGGCTTACATAAATCATTTAATCTACTTTGTTCATTTGCGAGTTCTCCAGACAGTGTTGCCGCCCTTATCCCTGTTGATTTTAATGCTTGCCTTTTCTGTGAAGTTCGGTTTTGATGATAATTTCAGGGGATTGACGAGTGTTTGATGTCAGTACGCTTTGGAAAGGGGCTTTGTGTTTATGAAAACAATGAAGAATAATCAGGCACAATCAAGAAGTGCCTGCTTCACTCACTTTTCCACAATAATGGTGGGGTTGTTCTTGGCTACACACTCTGACGGACACGGAATTGTAAAAAGTCTGCTTTCTCGTAAAGTGCTCACTTTCACTTCCTGCATGTCATTGTTGGCAGAGTCCAAAGCATTTTGTAACTGTCTCTACATTCACCAAGCACACTGGCTTCTCCTGTTCTTCTTAATCAAACATATTTACTTTCCTTGACAGCTTGACAGTTTAATACATCTTTCAATAGTAATGGCTTTTGAGGGAATTGAGTATCCACATGTACAACATTAAAAGGCATCCTTGCAGTCCTTGAATCACAAGTCCCTTGTCACTGGCACACACACACACACACACACACACACTAAAACACTCCCTCAATGCTCCCACAGTCCTTGTTGTTGGCACAAACCTCTTCCCAACGAGGGGCAGCAGTACGGCGGACTTGTCAGCTTCTGGAACAAACCCACAGCACAAATCATAGGTCTTATTAAGGACTGTGTTGTGACAGCTCCTGCGAGTGACACACTTGCTGCTAATTTAACACGACTTTTTTCCCGGCATACTTTTTTGTATCCTGGAGATAATTTTTTCCCTCGCACAAAAAAAAAAAAAAGTTTCTGTCCTCGAAAAAATAGGCTCTAAAGGGTTTTCTGAGACTAATGCCGTTGGTAGGTGTGATTATTTTCAGTGGTCATTACAGGGCAGAAAAGACCAGTGTTGAAACTAGACATCTGTTCACTGGGTGTGAAGAGAAACTGAGCACAAATGTGAAATTTTCCCGTGGGGACGTAAAATAGGCGGGAATTCATTACCCGAGTTCAAGAGACAGTTCTTTGCACACGGCACACTTTTTAACCTTTCCTATAGGGAAGGCTAAAAATCTGCAAATTAGCATAAAAGAACCATGCTTCTGTCACGCTCTCAGCAATACCCACAACTATGCATAGAAATATAGCTATGGTTTTCAAACATGGCTTACAGTTTTTCTTGTTTGTGGTGGTGTGGACACATTTGCTTTGTATTCATCATGGCTCCGGGAGGCCTGTTGGGTTGGCTGTTGGAGTTTATTGGCGTGTCGATATTGTTTTTGGCTAGTTCGGCGGAGTCTTTGCTTGGCTAGCTCCCCGTAGCCACATCATGAGCCTTCAGTAATAACGGCTCCTCAGGGAACCTTAAATAAGACTCAGTGCTCGGCGTTCTCGTGTGCTCCAGACCCTGATGGAATCCTCCACCATGTTATTCCTGGAAGCGCAGCATGCTCGTCCAAACGGAGCAGATCTCTGAACCCCGTAAGATTCTCGGTTGTTTCTTACTACTGAAACTCTGTGTATTGCTGAAATTGTAGAACTGGTAATATTTAGCATTTATTTAACAAATGCAGTGACCTCAAGGTCATTTCTACCAAACAGCTTTGGCTGAAATGTTCTTGGCTTTAGAACATAACCCGTATGGATAATGTGTTTTGGCCTTATGTTCACACAAATACTCCGGTCTCTGATTAGCCAACATCACCAACTGTCTGATTGACGTGTTCCTGATAGCCTTTCCTGACTTTGAACATCCGTGTGGCCTGAATTATTTTGAAATACGAATGAGGGAAAACATCAGTTTTTAAAAATATCCAGCTACATGTGGAAATGTCCTAAAACAACCCTGGGTACCTTTAATGATCAGTACCAAAATCCCACAGCTGGCTCTTCAGGAAGGTAGTGCAAGTGAGCCAAATTAGTTTTCACCAGCCCTATACCGCCACCTCGTCCCCTTTGCTCTCTCTAAAGCAGGTTCATCTGTCCCCCATTTCCCCCCAGAGTGAACTTCATTACTTCATCTGTAACCAATGATGAGTCAGGGAAGTAATAAACGGTCCAACCCTCTCAATAATTGCCCTAATTTATTGGCTGATGAAAGACACAGATCGTTTATGATGCGCTCTGCTGGCTGAGCGACGAGTGTCGCTGAGTCTGCTCAAACGGCCTCCCGACGGAATTACATATTTAAACGGCCTCGCTCCAGAGCAACGCCCCATTTTTCAGCGCCGTAATTGGGATTATGCTAATAGACATTGTCTTTAAACACAGCCGCCTAATAGATATGTTTTGTGTCTTTAAATAAAAGCACACATAGCCCCTCTCCACACAATTCGTTAAAACGGGCAAAATGGGGGAAGGATTGGCCTTGCTGGCCTGTGCCTCATGTTAAGCTACAACGGCTGCAGATTCGCCATTTGCTTGCTTTTTTGCTGAAATGCCGAAGGGAATAACTGTTGAGTAATGTGCTGCATAGCTGTAATGTTGTTGCGCTTGTCGAAGATAATTCCAGAGAGAGGGAGATAGAGGGAGAGAAGTACTGTATTTGATACATCATCCTTGTTTGGATTGAACCCCTGTGAATAACTGCAAGCAATGGACCAGTGAAAGAGAGAGAGAGGATCAGAAAGGATGGAAGCAGCGGAGAAGGGGGCAGGCTTGTGGCTCGGCCTTTTCTATATTGTAATTTATTCATACAAAACTGTTTCGTCTTGTGGTTGGGGACAGTGATTTGAAGGGGTTTTGGGGGGGGGGGGGGGGGGTGGGCAAGCGGGGAAGGGGGTGTGTGTGAGCAAAGTAGAGAATAAGGCCAACCCAAGCATGCAAAGAAAAGAATACGAGAATATAATCATTTTTACTACCCCCGATTACAGCAATACATCTTACATACAATGCAGCCATATTCAAGCTAATGGATGGAGGGTATTACACAGAAGGTATTATAACGTTCCCAGAGAGGTCCGGGAGGGTGTATAATGAAAGGACATTTCGCAGGGGGGAAAGACGGACCTAGTGTATCCATTTCTTCTCATCACAGAGGTTTTCACCAGGAAAGGGAGAAAAGGGAGAGGTGGTGGATTTCATTTGGGTGATTGTGAAGCGCTTGTCATTGGACTCAAGGTGGAGTTGAGATGGGGGTGGGGGATTTGCCTAACCCCAACTAGGGAAGGAGGACCCTCCCTCTGATTTATGATGTCTAGCTGGAGAGGGATGAGGGGATAAGTAAAGGACCCCATTGGAGAGCAAACGGGTGGAAAGGGAGGGAAGAGAGGAAGTAGGGGGAGTTGAGAGTCGGTGTGTGTGTGTGTGTATGTATGTGTGTTATTGTGTGCGTGTGTAGGAGGGGGGTGGTTGCTTTATGAAATTTAATTAATGCTCTTATCATGTTTGTTTCACCTGCTGTGATGGTGCTGGTCTTGTTGCAGAGATGTGGAATGACCTCCCATGAATCATGAAAGAGAGAGAGAGAGAGAAAGAGGGAGAGGAGAAAGAGACAGAGAGAGAGAAGGAAGTGCCGGAAAGACGAGTATGCCTGATTTTTTTTTTTTTGGAGCGTCTCCACAGCAGCGAGCCTGGGAAGTGCTTCAATTACTGTCATTCGGAGGGCATGCGTGGAAAACGGCGCACTGTGACAAAGAGAAAACAAGACGCCTAATGTCAGCCGCCATCGGCGCCGGCATGCCAATTATCTTTTTACAGCACAACAAAAGCCACGCGCTAGGCTGGATGCAGAGTTAATCCATGTGTGCCAGACACAGTATGTGATATAAGTACATTTTATTTGTCAACTTGTCCTCTTTTGAGTGTCTGATCCTGAATCAGTATGCCAGTGCTGTTCACGTCAGGCTCTGGGTGTAGAGATATATGTGGGCAAAGACTCCTTTGTGTTAAGGGCCCTTTTCTCCCATGAACAGAGAGATCCACATGCCTTGGCATTGGATTTATGTCAACAGAGGTCATTCTGATGAGATACTGAGGCCGGTGTTACTCAAATATGCTTATGATGACTGTGTTTTATCTGGTTGGCTTTATTAACTGCCTCTCAGGGGTCCGGATAAATATTTATGGTTCTTGGTGCATAAATGTTAACAGTATGGGTCAGTTCGGGAAATGGAATCGACTATAAAAGCAACTCCAGACCTCATTTAAAGCTGAATGAAAAAAGGGGATGGGGGTGTGGGGTGGGAGTGGGGGAAGGGGGGTTGTGTGCGCGCGTCTTTAATAGGCTTCTAAGAATGGTCATCTGAATAGATCAAAAGCAGTTCACTTGGGGACCCATCAATGTGTAACTAATTCCTTATCATCCATAAATAATCACAAACAGCCCCGTTCAGATTTATCATCCAACAGACTGTGAAACGCATATCTCAGAGATGATCCGCTGGAGGATGTCTCTGCTTGTAATGGCAGGCGCTCATTGCCAAGCCCCTCAGAGAGAGAATACTTCAGAGCCATTTCCAGGCCACAAGTATGTGCTCTGGAGCCCCTGGGAGGGATGTAACCCCCCCACCCCACCTCCCCGCTCCCTTATTTTCCTGGCACCTCCACTGCACTGTAAAAAAACGGTTCAAGGGTGAAAAAAAGAACCATGCTCTATACAGGAAGCTGGCTATGGCTTTTGTTAATAGTGTATAATGTTTTACTATGTAATTAAAGATATATATATATAGATAGATAGATATATAGATACTTTATTCCCCAAGTGGAAATTCAAGAAAAGTCATGATGACACAATCAGTTCAACTGATCAATCATCAATTCCAAAATGCTTAGCCATTTGAAAGATATTGAAAAACATGTATGAATTTGGTGATGAACAAAATACACAGCCCCTAGTTGTTGGTGGAAAATAGAGACGTAGGAGATGTCTGTTAAATCTTGCAACTCTGGTCTTCAATTTTTCAGTGTTTGTGTACCACTCTGTATTTGCACTGTCTGTATGCTGTTTGATGTTGTTGTTGTTTTTTTTATTTCTAATAAATATACTTTAGTCTATCACAATGTTTGGAAGAATTTAGGTTTATACAAACTTGCACCAACAATTCTTCCCACTGATTTGTTCTAACAAGAGAAACACACAGAGAGGGTCACAAAGACCCTCAATTAGCATGTCATCTCCATGCCTTATCATTGTGGCAGTGGAGCGCGTTTTGTCCAAGTTTTGTGACATTGGGCCACACGGCCAGCCAAATGATTCCAACCTTCAGGCTTTATCAATTGAGTGAGATGAAGTCTTCTATTTTTGCATTGCTACAGGATATTAGGCGCCGTCACCACCAATGTGTCACTGATACCCTGCTATTTATCCAAGGGGCCTCTCGGATCATTAGTCTAGCTTAAATGGGAGCAGGCGGGCAGGCGAGTCTGGGTGGTGGTGGATACGCGTGTGTGTGTGTGTGTGTGTGTGTGGGTGTGTGCATGCGTGTGTGCGTGCGTGCATGCGTGTGTGTGTGTGTGTGTGTGTGTGTGTGTATGGAGGGCGACCCAGGCACAGAGATGTCAGTCCTAGCTAATGGTGGCCTAATGACTGGTTGGCATTGAGAGAAAGTTAACCTTTCCTCCCCCCATTCTTGTAATTATCCACATGCCAAACACCCCCCCTTCACCCGTTTCCCTTCCTCCTTAGGTTTCCATGACAGTGGCATCGACAGGCTGACACGACGTCCTTTGCCTTGCCATTGCAAGAGCAAACCGAGACCAGCTTGGATTGACCTTTGGGTTTCTCGAGGCTGACCTTTCCAATTGCATTTTGATGAGGGCAACACTTTTTTCTTGCACAGTGAGAGACGACTTTACAAAATGCGCCTAGTTTTTTAGTTTTTTGGAGCCGCTTGCCTTTAACCTTGAGGCTAATGCTCCTCATTATGTCCTCGTCCGCAACGCATTTTATGGGTATTTGCACGTATTGAAATATTTTTTCTCTGTAAGGATCCTAATTACCAGGCTGATGATAATCTTTTCAGTCATATATTGACTCTTGATCAACTACTAAGTGTGGGCCTATTGTGGGCCTACTGTCACATATTGCTGCTACAACAACTTTTGATTATATCTATAACCTTTGCCTTTTTCACAGGAGAAACTAACTAGGAAGCAGGAAATGTAATTCATGTGTACCTTGTCATGTCTTGATTAACGCACACTCACTACAACAATGGTCTCAAGTCTCATCAAAGTACTCTCAAATCAGATGACCTCCAACCATGTGATCCCAAATCAGCTGACCTCCAATCATGTGATCCATATCAATGTAACCAACCACAAACTAGGTAGCCTATTTAAGTGAAGTTCACAGAGCATTCTGGGAGCTATTCTGTAGTCAGAATCTCCCGCACCATTAAGGTGTGTAGTCATCATCCTCTGAGCTGGTATGTTCATTCTTTGATTGCTTCATATGGTTTCCTAAATGTTCCTTTAACCTGTTTTCGTAACTTTCACATTATTCATTTAGATGTACCTTCTATAATGTATTGGATGAATAGCTTGTATCTGACAAATAAATTGTTATGTTCTGACCCGCATAGCCTTTCTATTGTACTTGTAGACCGTAGAGTAGCAGTTTAGGTAACGTTACTAGCATAATGGACGGTTGGGATTAGTTATCGCCGCCGTAGAAACTAAATCAGCTGGGAGGTGGCATTTTATTATGAAATGACCAAGCATTACACAGCGGTGGGCAGTTTGTCAGCGATGGTCCTAGATTGGTCGCGAAAACCTAGCACAGCCTGACCCCCTGTAGCATAGGAATTTGCTTGACTGTCTAGCACGCTGATGAGTATAGCAGTCCGGATCAGCATGTAACCTCTGACCACTTCCAGACCAAATACGTGTTATGTTTAGGAACCGCCCGAATTAATCGGCAGTTGGAGGAGACCTATAGTATATATTCCTAAGCTTGAGCGCGTGTCACAAGAAAACGAGTTAGGCATTCTCATTAACAATATGTATTGTGGGCGTATCAACCCACTAAGGATAGCAATGTTACATTGAACCGAAACTTTTCCAATACTGGGCGGAGTCAGATTTATTAGGTTTAACAGGGGTTTGTAATCAATTATTCAGCGAATTATAACAGCGCGCGGACAGCTTCACGATTTCCTTCGACCACTCCCAGTTCCCTCATTGGTCCTGACGAGTGACGTCTTACATCTCTAATAGCAATGCAAGCCGTCGTCCAAACCACTTGATCCCACTTTCTCAAATGTCAGTACATCTCCCCAAAGGTGACCCCCAGATGATGATGACTCTTTTATGAGCAGAGTACAACAACTCAATGAGCCCTGTGCATCAAGAGAACAGTCTTAACACAAGATAGGACCATTAAAGTCAATATCTGCTATAAAGCCAATATATAATGGCATCTACTTCAACTACGAGCTACTTCTCATATCAGGACTCATTTCCTTTTCTGTTTTTATTCATTCATATTCTGTCCTGGTCCACACAAAGCACTTTAAGAGTGATTTTATTGCCCACGATGCATTGCACGGATGAGCCATCATTATGTGCACTATCCCAGGTGTGTCGTCTAGTCACACTGTCTCGGAAGCTGGATCCCTGCCCATCTATCCTCATTACAGGAGACTAATTCAGAAAACTATCAACAGCGCTGTGACAACAGCCATTTAAGGATGGGGAGAGGCCATCTTTTCTCATTAACAATGGCTGCCAAGGGAAAAACAAACAATATGATGCACTAACAGTGAACAGTGTATTGAATGCCCCCCGTGTTTGCTGCCTCGTGTTTTTTGACGGGAAAAGTGACTGTCGAAGCACTGCACTTGACTCTCCGGCACTCACCTTGCTCTGTTAGTATTGTCATTATTCTTTGTGGATGTCCTTCACAGAATCTTCAGTGGAGCAAGTCTCTGGTGTTTACCACAACATCAACAAAATAATACATGCCATACAAGCCATACAAGCCATACAAATGTAGGTGGTCAAGGTGAGTATCTCTAGTCTGAAGTAATTATAATGGCACCTCAAGTACGACTCTCATCACTTGGGGGTAGGAGAAATTAACAACCTTCTATCCAATGATTGTTAGATAAAAAGAAACGTGTATCAAAAAGTGCTGAAAAGTTGTCCACCTGGCCTGCCTTTGACAATGTTTTTGACAATGTTTTTTTTTCAGCCTGGGAAGGACGCAGCCTTGTAACGTAATGCTGTTTTGACAAGCTCAATGCGGGTGCTGTGGGGGAGCTGGACTGAGGAAAAAAGCCCTGTCACACTCCATTGCGCTTTTTTTAAAAGAATATTTGCACTCCTGATGGTCTTTTTCTAGGTCTGCCAGTGATGCCCTCTCATTCTTGTTTCTTTTTGTAGATATTCAGCAGAATGACTCTCTAGAGAAGGTGTATATGTGCCTCCACAATTATGCTAATGTTAAAAAAGCAAATGCTGAACGTGGACAACAGGCACGCAGACATCTTGCAACCATAGTCATCATGGACACTTCTTCACAGAGACGAGAAAAGAATCTTCTCCTCTGCAGTTCCATGACTAAAAAAGGTAAAGCACACAGCAGTCATTGATCAGAGCATCCTCCAGCAGGGCCTTCATGGCACCCTTTCAACATGCCGAGGGGGGTCTCTGCCTCCGACAGCGGCAGCCTGTTTAACAAAGACGCCTTCACTCTGCTGAGTAAATGGCAGAAACAAAAGGTCTTGGCCCGCCACGCGGGAGCGCATTTGTCTCGACGCTCACCCCAGGATCAATGACTGCATTGAAGCTGCAGCACGGGAGAGCAAACTTGGACAGACATCGCGACGAAGCCAAGTCAATGCGGCTGAAATGTGCACCTTAACCAAATGAGACCAAGACCCCTGGGCCCTCATCATGATTCCAGCACTACCTCACAAGGGCAAGTGCAAAGCAGACAGGACTTCACACTTTCTTGTTAGAGTGTATAAAGTCGTTACCTAGGAGTGGGTGATAGTCCTAACAGGATTTATTTCCCCATGGCACGGTCCAAAAGAGGTTCTATGTACAATAGCATAAGCACAAAGCTCAGGTGTCACATTTTACACATTATGGGAAGACCGATGTATAGTTACAAAATACAGGAATTTGAATGTACTGGATACCCATTTAATGCTATGGGGGTACCCGATTAATCTAAAACCGACAAAAAGGGTCATGCTATTACCTGCAACAACAACATACATTACACAGTGCAAAGGCATTCAAAGCATGCATCAGTAATGTGAGAGATGTTGTTCTCAGTATTTCAAGTCAGTGTGGCATCAAAATGAGTTTGAAGCTGTCATTTTACGGTAAAAGAACTCAATTGTGCCGCTTTGATATACCTGAACTTGAACTTCTTGACCTTGAAAGCCATCTGTGTTTGACCATGACCCTTAAAATGAAACACCTCTGCAGTGGCGACTAGCCCTGGAAAATCATCAGCACTAAACGGCCCAAGGTGAGAGTACTAAATCATATTCATTGACTCAGCCACAGACTGCCGGCGACGGCTGAGATTTTCTGCCTGTTTGAACATCTCTCTCTCTCAAAAAAAAAAGAGGAAATGCAACATCACGGATAGACACTGGGTCTCTATGAGCGGCTGTTTTTTTCTCTCGACTCCAGGACTCACGGATTAGGCTGTTAATTCATGTAATGCTGTCTCACTCCACACTAATTTCCCCCAGGATGAGCCGAGTGACTCCAGCTTCCCTCTAAAAAACCTGCGGCTGCTCAGCTGCGGCTGCCACTGCCGCTTCCCCAGGCGACTCATGCACACGTGGAATACATTTGTGTCTTTCACATTCAATTCATGAATGATAATTGTGGACTGTGGCAAGTGTTTGTTGGCAAGTTCTGAGGGGGTGAAAAACACAAAAATCACATTAATTTGACCTATGCCTTAACACGGGAGGATGTGTTTTGACAGGTAGTGTTTCAGGCTTCAGATTTGTCCTTGAAGGAGAAAGGAGGATTCTGGGAAAAACCTGGAGCAATGTTATGCAAATGCAGATATGAGACCTTTTCGCTCATTCCCATTGGTTGATGCAGCTCTAAAGGGCTTTGAGCTGAGAGCGCATGCATATCGTACACTTTACTGTACTTGCAAGGTGAACTTTTCCATTTCTCAAACTGTGTTTTGCAACTGCGAATCAGTGGGAGCCAACACATTTTGCTGTAATTATCCAACCACCCCCCCTCCTTCCAGAAATTAAATTGGAACTGTGACCTTTGAAATAAATGCCTCCTTCTGCTCTGTAATAGAATTTGCAAGGGCAAAAAAAATCTCACTCAAATATTCATTAGATGCCTTTGGGGCATGCGGGTGGAACAGTTGCGTTTGTGTTTGGTCAGAGGGGTCTCGAAGGGCGGCCGGTGAAGTTGTTACACTCAGCGAAGCTACCTGCTAATTACTGGCAAAGCGTTAAAGACAAAAAAAAAAAAAAACTGCTACCAAATTGTCCGAACTGAGTTTTACTCAACGCGAGTGTGAATCTGTGTGGCTTGGTGTGTCTTAGTGCCTTTCTCTTCTTTGGGTCGTTCCGCGAGTGGACTGCGGAGCCAGGTCCCCGAGCAGTTTGAGCGGCCCTGTCGTGCCGTGGCGCATTGGCACTCACGAGCTGCAGCCAGTCTGTGGCAGTTTTAATTTAATTAGGGTGCCCAGTGGGTGCAATTACTCCATCCAGCTCTCCCGTCTCTCCTCCAGGGAAACGCCAAGACGAGTCTTCTGGCTCGGGGGCGCACGGGTCTGTAATATCCACTCAGTTTCTTATTTAAAATTATTCAAATATTTAAATGAAAACTACATTTAAATGACACAGCCAACTCTTATGTAACGTGTTTAATTTGACATATTTTGAACTGGCTGAATATGTGAGCACCAGCAGGAAACTGCTGAAAATAATTGAGGTGTATGTGAGTTTTTTCCTTTCTCTTTCAGTATCACATCTAAGGTGAGGTAAGCTAAATCCTTCACCGCTGAATATTTTGCTCTTTTTTTTAAATGAAAAGGAAGCTCCGGATCTTGTTAACAGTTAAATTGTCTTACTGTGCTGCTGGCTGATTAAAAAAGAAAGAAAGAAAGAAAGAGAGAGAGATAGGGAGATAAAGAGAAAAGGAGAATAAAAAATCCAGGCTATAATTTTGTGCTGATTGTGTTCTGAGACAGGCGTAATGAAGGCCTCAGCAGTCCTCGGCGGACGGAAGGGGAACTGGGCTTCTGTTGGAGAAGACAGAAGGAGAACCGCAAGATTAAATTCTGCTGGGAGTTTTTGTCTGCGAGATTGGTTCTTATCGCCATGGCTTCACTCCATGGTTCCTATTAGGTGCAGCAAAAAGAATGGAAGAAAGATAGGGGCACAGGAAGAGAGAGAGAGAAGCAACCTAAATGAAAGAGGGTATTAAAAGCGGATATTTGAGGATATTATTAGTCCATTAATCCATGTTTGACATTTGTCGATGCATCATCCCTGATTGCTTCTTGTGAACTGTAGCACCAGTTATTTGATACAGTCTCACAGTATGAAACCTGTAGTACCAGTGATATTTTTCAGGTTAAAATATAGGGAGACAGTATGTCCTCTACTTCCTTTTACAACTTCATACTTTATGATGGCTGAATCATTTTAAATTACAGCAAAAAATGCTTAATTCTATTTTAACATGAAGATGCAGCAGCAAGTTCCATTTGATTGACTTTTGCACTATTCTACTGCATGTCAGATGGTAGTAGTGATAAATTGTCTCTGCTGAGTCACCACCATTGTACAGAATGAACCAGAGATGTCCTCTGGCCGTTCTCACACATCCTTTGTGGAAGGTCTCCTGCACAGGTTTGCAAATACTATCTCAGTAATTGAAAAGGTAAGGCTGAACATGACACTGTTTAGATTCCATTTCACACAGAGCATTATCAGTGCTTCCAGAGAGGACTGGGAGGGGTTAAGATTGGGGAACTGATATCAGCAGAAGACCGAGAGAAAAAAATGAAGCTCTCCTCTCTAAACCACACCACACCCAACCCAACCTCTCCTCCTCCACCCTGGTCTCTCATCTTTCGCATGTCACCGCACCCCTCCCCTCCATTAATCCCGCCATCTTCTAAGAGAAGACAATTACATCCAACTCGGTTATCAGCACTGGGCTGTTGACAGGGTCAGGTCAGGCGTGGATGGTATCGCAAGCGGTTTTTGGAGAGCTTAGATTGATCGTTACCTCCTCCGCCGATTGGATGCTGCCGTGGCACTGATGGCGGGGGCAAGAAGGAATTTGCAACGGATGAACTCAGGCAATCAGCACACTGTCACCACTCTGGCAGGCAGGCAGGTGAGCAGGCAGGCTGGCGAGTCGATTGCCTACAGAATTAATCCAACTGTCTGAGCTCGACACAAAATAGAGACCTGTCTCTAATTGAAACCTGCCTCTCTTTCTGGCCATTGCATACAAGGAAAAAAGGAACCTTTAGCCGACTCACACCACTTCCACTGCTTGCATGGCATATTGCATCAGTCCACCGCTAAATTGCATTTTCAAAATCTATTTGCTTGATGAAATCTTTTCCTCACCCGCCTGCTTTGCTTAAAGTTTAGCTCTGTGCAACTTATATGGCAGGAAAGATGGAATATGCACATATTTTCTCAAGTGATTTCATTTTTTTACAGCACTTCCTTGCAAATTAGAGTTCTCTAGACTTTTAATAGTTGCAGTTTAGCATAGGCCCAGTGTTTTGTGTGAACTTCTGCTACTGCCCCTGAATGCTTAATCCGAAAGCCAATAAATACTCTATCTTTGCCACTATCTATTATTAATGCATTGTGATCCAGGCATCTCCTGCACCGCCAGCACCAGCTCTTTTATTTTGTTAACTCTTCAGTGACCGGAAACAAAAAGGCCAAAAGAACCTTCTGTGATGACTGAATTGAAAACACTTTATCAATTTATACTCAACAGATAATACTTTTGTAAATAACATTAAGTAATGATGATGTAAACATAAATGTGTATACATCATGACTCATGAGAGATTGCTGTGTTGCTCATTCTGGCTTTCTGGTTTTCATACCTTCAAAGTCCTTTAGGAGCCCATTCAGTCACTAGGTTGGATAGATTTCACATTTCACCATTCCATCTGATGGCCTGCTGTGTCAGCTAGATACCAGATAGAAAAGAATTTCATTCATGGAAAACACGTGGAGGAAGTCAACCCAATATATCAACTCTTCGCCAGAGGGTACAGTGAGCTAGGATCCCAAGCAACAGTGTCCACAATTAGTCTTGCAACTTGACGTGCAACTTCTGAGTCCTGACGCCACAGTCACAGCCTCTCAGTCTGTGGCCAAAATAGACTGAGAGTGAAAATAAACCCACCAATGACTGTACGATTCCTCATTAGCAGTCATTTCATCCCTTTACAAGCGTTTAGCAACCGCAAGCTGAAGAGGATCTCATTCGAAACGTCAACATGCCTCAGTGCAGCGTTTTGTTCTATGTTTAGATTTTTCATGGCAGGGTGTCCAGTGAACCCACCCTGAGTCACTAACGATGATAAATGGACTGGTGACCTTGTCAACTCCGAGGACCCGCCGTGAAATAATGAGTGACAGTCGAAGTGGCAGCGTCTCTTAATTATGTTGCGATAACAACATTAAGGGGTCAGTCCCTCATCAGCCGCTAAAAATACAGGCACGGCAATGCTGCGACTTTTCCACAGTGACTGGCCCTAAAACCACCAGGCACTAATGATATTCATTGTCATCCTCGATTTTCTCAAGATTTACATGTGTGTGTGTGTGTGTGTGTGTGTTTGTGCGTCTCTCTGTGTGTGTTGTGTGTGTTTTGCCTTTTGCTCTTCTGTTTTTTTTGTCACTTTTGTGAAAAACGGAAAATGCCTCTGCTTAATTGAGCCGAGGTGATACAGGGCACGGTGAACCAACGGAAAACAATTGTTATACACAAGAGATCCCTTGTTTGGATCGAAACAAACAGCCACACTTTTCTTACCCTGCCCCCAAGACAGGAAATGAGAATACATCCAGCATCTCTTGTTGTCATGTCCCTGGTTGTGTGTGCTTTGTGTAATTGCAGAAGGCGACCAACCCCCCTCCACACCCCCCGCTTCTTTCCTTCCCTCCCCCAAGGCCATGTTTGGTCCTTGTACTGGCCCTGCTTGGGGTCCCGTAAGGCAATACTTTATTGGAAATATTAATAAGCAGTGAAATGGAGTGCCCTTGCCACCCTTATGAATACGCAACAGCCCTCCCCTCCCCAGCCCAGCCCAACTCCCCATCCCCCATCCCCAGTACACAGGCCCCAGTTAAACACTTCTGGCAAGGGGACGCGGGAGACAAGGGCCACTGGGCATTTCATGTTTGCATGTTTCTGTGTGTGTTTCCGTGTGTTAGCATGTGTGTGTGTGTGTGTGTGAGAGTGTGTTTGTGTGAGAGAGAGAGAGAAAGACAGTGAGAGAGAGTGTGTGTGTGTGTGAGTGTGTGTGTGTATGTTGTGTTGATGTTTAATAGGGGCGTCTGTTCTTCCTCACCCTGCGGTTCTGTGAATAGACAGTCAGCATTTTCCCTGTTGCCACGGAGATCCTGTAAGACATGGTTACAGTAGGTACATGGACTATGGTTCCATCTTGTCTTTGCCAAGGGGTGTGTGTGTGTGTGTGTGTGTGTGTGTGTGTGTGTGTGTGCGTGTGTGTGTGTGCGCGTGTGTGTGTGTGCGTGTGCGTGCGCGTGTGTGTGCGTGTGCGTGCGCGCGCGCGTGCGTGTGCATGCTCGTGCGTGTTTTCAGTACACTGGTAGTTCTACTGCAGGGCATTCATCACCATATTCCCACCTATGGGAGATCTCCAGTTAATGCAGTTTCCTGTTAATGGTTTTATCATTGCACCATCTGTGTGGCTTTGTCCTGCTCAGTGTAAATACTCTGCGGTCTGCACATAACCCTAAAACAGTCTACCTCAGCATTAACATGAGCACCAACAACAGGAATATTATAACCATAAAACTATATTTCAAATCACTTAGGAATCACAGGAAAATGGAAAGATGTGGTCTGTAGAATGCAGAGGGAGAGGTGGGGAGCGCAGTGGAGAAAAACATGAACTCTCCACAGTCCCTAAGCCTTGGAAACTCCTGAGCTCAGTTTTCCAGAATCACCTCCACACACACACACACACAAAACACACACACACACACATACACCAACACACCCCCCACCCAACATACACACAAACAGATCACCATTCAGACACACACACACAAACACACCACATATACACACACCCCCTACCATTATCACAGCCACACACATACATGCACAAACCCCGCACATACACAAACACACATACAAATGCACACAAAAACACTCACACACACACCACCCATTGTGCTGAGTGAGCAGCAGTTTTGAAGACCTCCTATGAACACGTGTTCAAGCAAAGCTCCACTGTCAGGCAGTTGCATCTCTAAATCTCTCTCTCTCTCTCTCTCTCCAGATGAATCTCTCGCTCTCCCTTTCTTTTTTTCCATCTCGTTCTCCTCCCTCTCTCCACTCTGCTACGTGGCAATGGGAGTCTTGTCAGAGCAAAGCGCTTATCTGTGAAAACAGATGACTTTGGGCAGTGAAAATTTCAGACTGGCGAAATACTGCTGGGGTTCAGCAGCAAAGAGGGCGTGATTGTGTGTGTGTGTGTGTGTGTGTGTGTGTGTGTGTGTGTGTGTGTGTTTTTGTATGTGTGTGTGTGTGTTTTTGTATGTGTATGTGTGTGTGTGTGTGTCTATATTTAGCTGAGTGTGTGTGTGTGTGTGTGTAGCTATGTGTGTGTGTGTGTGTGTGTGTGCGTGTGTAGGTGTGTGTGTGTGTGTGTGTGTGTGTGTGTGTGTGTGTGTGTGTGTGTGTGTGTGTGTGTGTGTGTGTGTGTGTGTTTGTGTGTGTGTGGCTTGCGCCTGGCCCTTGACCTCTGTGCTAAATTAAAGTGCCAGTGATGCTATTGATCCGGAGGTGGCGAGCGAAGAGTTGCACACCTGAGGAGAGGACACTTTTCTTCCCTCCTTCTCTCCTCTCCACCAACATGGCGGCAAGCCTCTGCAGCTGATGGACGAGCCGATCCGCCGCCGCCCTGGTCAAGTGCTCCTCCCTAGATTAAGCAACGTGAGGTTACGTGCTGAAGTGGGCTGCTCCTCCATAAGCCTCTCTCTCCGTATAGCATCCTCCCTACTTTCATCTCTGATGGTCCACTAAGTGGTCAGTCATGTGTGCGTCAGAGTTTCCGCTAGAAAAAAATGGTGCCGGTCAAAGTGACCGGCAGAGGTTTCGTTTTCCGGACATTTTGATGATATGCCGGTCAAATATCCTATTATCGCTTCTTAATTAGTCAAGTTGAGGAAAACTGGAGAGGCTATGTAGCTTAATGAATTATATAATAAGGCTGAATAGAATGCAACATGTTCATTAGCCTAACTTACGTAAACATGCCTAACAAGATCTAGCCAGTATGTACGTTTTCATGGACAGCAAGAGTCCGCTTCGTTCATTGTTTTAACCCATTTGCGCTGGATGCTGCATGACGCAACATTGACCCTCCCGCTGGATGCTGCGTAGCGCAACATTGACCCTCCCGCTGGATGCTGCGTAGCGCAGCATGCTTTTTATGTCATGTTTCTAGGTGCTACAGAGTAGGGGTGTAACGGTACACAGAAGTCACGGTTCGGTTCATACCTCGGTTCGGACATCACGGTTCGGTACGAGTTCGGTACAATGGAGGGAAAAGCAAAACAAAAATGCAGAAAGCATTTTTTTTGTACATGTCTCAGGCTGCACCACCTAGTGTCATACAGTCTCTTCCCTGAGTTATCTGCAACAGCCTGAAGTGTGTAAGATGTAGGCTAAACAGTACAATAAGTGCCCAGACTCCATCTGTAACTTGTAAACAAAATAAGACAATCAGCTATAAAACTGAAAATAGGCCTACAGCATCTCTTATTTCTGAAAGTGCAAATTACATAGAAAATTATTTTTAAAAATCCACTTAAGCAAGACCTTCAACATCTGTGTTTAGTTGTATATGGAAGGGTCTACAATTTGCCTCAATATTTTTCATTGTGTGTAAAGTAATAATCTAGCCTACTAACTGTGAAAATATCACACTATTTTGCCTTTTTTTTTAAAACGAAATTG
>NW_027468685.1:17690643-17768143 GCF_046254945.1 Alosa pseudoharengus | reverse complement strand
TCAAAGCGCAACACAAGCGTATTCAATTGTAAGTTAAGGCAAACCGTTTGTGTTACCATAGGAATGCTTGCCGCTGGCCAATGTGATCCCGCCTAAGGGTATTGTAAAGAAGGAACAAGTACACACACATACACACACACACACACACATCCACACACACACACACACACACACACACACACACACACACACACACACACACACACACACAGTACACATTCACAGACACAGACACAGAAACTAATATTCTTCAAAACATGCAAATAGATTTTTCACTGCAGCAAATGAGATCACCTCTCCTTATGCCTCTTCACGCAGGCTGGCGTTTGGCAGAGAGGCCTTGACGTCGAGTGTGATAACATTACCGGCTCTGTGGCACGGTGAACAATTTGTGGTGCTGCCAAAGCCAGACCTGCTAAGTGCACCACACTCAGGATGAAGTGGGACTAAGTGGATCAAAAAATCGTCTCGCAAAATGGGGTCCTTTTAATGCCATGCTATTAGCTGACGAAAGACGTGAGTGCATTGGCCTGGAAGGGGCAAACACAGACAGAGAGAGAGAGAGAGAGAGAGAGAGAGAGAGAGAGAACAATCCACACACATACTGTCTGATACACATACATTCATACACACATAAGTAGATATAGGCCATAGGCTAACACACACACACATACACACACAACCCACACATACAGTACAGGATATGCAGGGAATATGTCTATTCTTTTTGACCAAGAATCCATGTGCATTTGCGTTGGACACTATGGGGTAGATTTACTAACACTATCGCAGTTTACGCTGCGTCTGTTTATGGGCTTTCATGGGCAGTTTTCGTAAACACAGGGAAATACCTAATTAGGCATTTTACGCTTCTCCTCCCACCTTTTAACACGAAACTCCCACTTTCCCCTGACCCTCCTCTGAATGCATATGCATGACACAGGAAAGCGCAATTTGCCATTTTCAGCTCCTGTGACATGCAGTCTGCATGGCACAAACGGCTTGATAAAAACAGGCGCAAACGGCTTGATAAATCTAGCCCTACGTGTGTTTCTGGAGTGCTCTGTAACACTGCAGACCACAGAATTCAGACCCAGAGTCGTGAATAAAGACGGTCTTGCATGCTCATGTATGGGCACGCACTGCGTCCTATAGGCCTACTACTGCTCCTGCCGTGCATGTGAACATTGCGTCTTGCAGACGCCGCACATTACTTTTGGAGGATGTGCATAACTAAAACATTGAACGCACGCAGGATACACAAGGCAGCCGTGGTGAATATGCGTACATGTTGTTAAAAGCTACAAACAAACAGATACATACACACACACACACACACACACACACACACACACACACACACACACATATACACAGCAATTCACACACATAAAGACAGTATCACATATGCACACAGTCAGTCACAGACACACACACACACACCCAAACACACACACACACACACACACACGCATGGGCAAAAGCAGGGCAGCATGAGACGCAGCGGGGTCAGAGAAGGGCCATCAGACCTGATTCAGATTCAGGGGCCGGCGGCGATCGGCTCTGCCCACCTGTGCTGCCCTGCTCTGGATAGGCTTGGCCGGAGATGGAACCTCTCGCTGGACCTTCCAGAGTTGGCGAGGAGGGATAATAACCTCGCCGCTCTGTCACCCCTGGATACAGTGTGTCACGAACCACCCGGCTGGAGATATTGGATAATTGGCTAGTGGGGTTGACCTCTCTTCTTGGCACTTAATTAGCTGTGGGATATGTGCGTGTCTCTCTCTCTCTCTCTCTCTCTCTCTGTGTGTGTGTGTGTGTGTGTGTGTGCATATGTGCATGCCTGAAAGTCTATATAATTGTGTGTGTGTGTGTGTGTGTGAACATGTGCATGGTTATAAGTGTTCCTTTTGTTAGTCTCTGTGTGTGTGTGTGTGTTTGTGTGTGTGTGTGTGAGTGTGTGTGTGTGTGGGGGGGGGCATGCCACACTGTTTCCATGTGATAGCAAGCAGGGAATAATTGTGCAATCTGTAAACAAGTGCTTAACATGTACTGGCGCTTGTAAAGCGTGACCCTCCCACGGCCCCCTCAGCAAAGCCAGCCATGTTTTCACCACCTCATCTCATCATTCTCACGCCATTTTCAGCACAATTAGCTGTGACCTATTCGTGTCTTGTGCTTAGATTAACACCATATGCTGACATAATCCTTCTTTCTCTCTCTCTCTTTCTCTCTTTCTTTCTCTCTCTCTGTCTGGTTGTTACTTCTTCTTCTTCTTCTTCTACTTCTTCTCTCTCACTCTCTCCATGGCTCAGTCTCAGGTGACTGCTGGTGCATGCAGACGAGCACCTGCTGGGGTTGCCTCCGCGCTCACATCCGTCAAGACTGGGCAGCTCCACATACAGACGCAGCCAGACACAGTCACGTACACAGTCACGTATACGTATAAGTATAAGTATACTCTTTTGATCCCGTGAGGGAAATTTGGTCTCTGCATTTATCCCAATCCGTGAATTAGTGAAACACACTCAGCACACAGTGAACACACAGTGAGGTGAAGCACACACTAATCCCGGCGCAGTGAGCTGCCTGCAACAACAGCGGCGCTCGGGGAGCAGTGAGGGGTTAGGTGCCTTGCTCAAGGGCACTTCAGCCGTGCCTGGTCGGGGTTTGAACCAGCAACCCTCCGGTTACAAGTCCGAAGCGCTAACCAGTAGGCCACGGCTGCCCCCCTACGTACACAGGCGCGTACGAGTGGAGAGACACCCTCAGGCAGTGGAGCTTTGAGCAGATCACGGACAGACCTGGAGAAAGTGGCGGATTAGCATTCCCATTCATTTCAATAGCTGAATAGCTATATAAGCTATTTCAACCCAGGAGGCTTCTTTTGGCGGGGTGGTCGATTTTAGCACTCCCATTCATTTAAATGGCTCAAACTATATGCAAGCTATTTCAGCCCAGGAAGCTTGTGTCAGGGTGCTAAATCTTAGCACACATTCATTTCATATCCTGAAGCTATGTATGTGAGCTACTTCAGCCCAGGAAGCTCCTCGTGCCAGGGTACTCATTATGATGAGTCTGAGCTCGTATAGCCTCAACAACTGACCCCCTTACTCACTGGAGTCCACTGGTACATGCAGAGGTGCACCTGCTAGGGCTGCCGTCACAGCCACAGAAGGACCAGGGAGACCAAGTCATGGATTTGACGTTTTACTTCCGTGTGTACAGCCTGCTCAGGATGCCACCTTCATATGATAAAGAAGAGACTGCATGCTTGTCAAGTCAAAAAGGATTGATATCTGTCAATCATGCTAGAGACCAGGATGAATGGCATATGCACAAATGGTTACAATGATAACCAGAAAATGTGATCTTAGTACAAGACAAACAGTCTCAGGGTTGTACACTGTATGGTTGTCCCTTTCTGCGAACCATAACAACAATAACAAGATATTGTATTTAAACTGCTTTACAGTGAAGGAGGAACCTTGCTCACCACCATCAATTTGTAGAAACAGTAGTCCGCCATTACTTGATAAGGAATTTTTCAGGGTAGGAGGCCCTTTTGCCTAGGGATTGTTAATAAAGTACTTCACATATCCCAGGTGGCATATACCAAAAACAGCAGAATAGTTTAAGTCAATCAATGGTTGATCAAGCAGATTATTGGATTAACACTCCCATTCCTTTTAATGGCTGATGCTACGCCAGCTACTTTAACATCTGGTTACTTGGCGCTCAGCTCTGGCACTAAGTCTATGAAGAGCTATGTCACCAGAGCTGAAAATGTCACGACATCAACAAACAGACCCTCATTCACAGGGAGGGGGGTTTCACAACTACAGTAAAGATGAGTGAGTTACAAATCTAAAATCTGAATCAAATTGCAGTTCAATCCAAAGAACTGCAATTTGATTCACAAGTAGCTAGCATACACTTAATCACATAAAACATGTGAAAATAAATAAGGACATAAACATATATTCAAAATGTAAACATTAAATGTAAAATTACAAATATGTTCCAGTCTGATTGTAAACATATACAAATGGTAAACCATTTGTCAAAAACAGCAATATCTGAGAATTTGCACCATGTTGCCTGTAACATTTTAATAGGCTATTTTCTGTTTCTCGGTTATGGAGGACATGCTAGGAGGAAGCCCCTATAATCATCTTATTGTCAGAAGAGAACTCTGTACATGAGGGTCATATTTCAATCTATGCTGTTCAAGGAATACACTCTCTTCCCTGAACAGATAGAAATCTATGGAAAGTAAAACAGCCAAAAGGGTAGGAGGAAAAACCCAGTTGCGTTCAATTTGTCTGTCTTTCTCTCACTCCATACTTTATGTCCTCTGGGCTCTGAAATATTTCCCAACCATCCATACTTGGCCCTTTCAGGGTTGCTATTGAGTTTCCTGAGAAGGGGAGGGCTCGGGACTTGGGATGCATACAGTGGTTGCTTTTGGGGTTTCCAGCCTGTTCCAGATAGACAGACAGACAGGCCAAATGGGTATCCCGTTTCAAATCCACCAACTACATTCACCATCTTTAAAGTTGCTTGAAAGCTCAGTCCATTAGTGTAACATGGATTGACAGGAAGGTGTTTGTCTGAGCACACCTAAAGTGGTCCACAATCACAAGAGGTCATGCAGCACAGCGGCATGGCAGCCAGATAATGGCCCACTTCTGTGTCCCACTGCATATCAGGTACTGGGTTCACTGGAGAATGGGAGAGAGAGAGGGGAAAGAGAGAGAGAGAGACAGAGAGTGATGTGGTCTGTCTAGCACTCACTACAAACACACCCCCACACACAGATACACAAAAAGTCTGTCTGGATCCATCTCTCTCTCTCTCTCTCTCTCTCTCTCTCCCTCACACACACACACAATTCCAGAGAAGGTGTTTGCAGGTGAATTAAACAATTCAGGGCGGACAGTGGTTTGTTTATAGATCTGTCCATCCTCTGTGCGTATAGAGTGGACAGTTATGAGGTCCACAAGTCTTTTATTTCAGACAGTATACAGCCCTTTGAGAGAGCTACAGCTGCTAATGATGTGGGCTACTGACTCCAGAATCCAGAATCTGGAGTCCAGATGTTGGGAGTCGGGGGGGGTGGGGGGGTTCCTCACTAACAGTGGCATTACAGTAGATGATTTGTGATACAGAGTGGTCCACACAGGGCAGTTTTGCCAGCTTTCCTTGGAGTTTTAGACTGGACCAGTTCTCCAAGTACACACTAGTCCGAATCAGTTTTGATACAAATTTTCAGATCAAATCCGATCTGCGTACATCATATCAGTTTGGGAGTAAATACGATGTGTGTCCACATTACTCATTGATACACAAATCTCATGGCCGTTCACCCTTTGTCAAGTCCCCCATCCCTGTTAGATATAAACAATGGCCATGCAGCTTTAAAAAACTGGATTAAAATTTGTAATTCTGATTCTTGAAAATCATAACAAATGTACAGTCAGCAAGTATGGGGAAGAAATAACCATCAGATAAAATCTGCAAACTGGGGGGAAATGGGTAATGTTTGCCAAGTTTACTGCCTGGCCCGGGTGCAATACACAGCTTGTATACTAGCCTACTTTATACGCATTCCCATTATAATGACAGGTAGCTTTGTCGACGAATGACAAACGGACAATAATAATTATGTTTGAAGTTAGCATCTCGGAAATTCCAAGGATAGGCTATGAATGGATTCATGTACGTTTAGTCCCGATGTTCATAGGCTAAATGCTTTTAAACAGATAGTTTGCGTAACAATGTTTTCGGTGAACATGCTGCAACTGTTTGGTTTTGCAGTTGGACTGTGCAGAGCTGTGGCAGTATAGCCTGGAAATCCAGACCCAAATCCAAAAGATTACGTGTCTGGCTACAAGTAATGAAAATGGCCCGAGGGTCAGCATCAAGCATGCATTTGAAAATAAGCTATCACTGCACGCAATTGGATAACACTTCGACCAATGTTTACTGACTGATTCCGGACTTCGGCGCAATTGGATAACACTACGACCAATGTTTACTGACTGATTCCGGACTTCGACGTTGCAGCGCTGCTGTCATCTGTTTAGCTCGCCTCTGGCCCGCCTATATCAGATACACCGATGTGATTGGTGCAGCTCAGCTCCATGGGCATAGGTATAAGTAAGTATAAGTATATTTACTGTTTTGATCTCGTGAGGGGAATTTGGTCTTATCCCAATCCGTGAATTAGTGAAACACACTCAGCACACAGTGAACACACAGTGAGGCGAAGCACACACTAATCCCGACGCAGTGAGCTGCTACAGCGGCGCTCGGGGAGCAGTGAGGGGTTAGGTGCCTTGCTCAAGGGCACTTCAGCTGTTCCTACTGGTCGGAGTTCAGAACCGGCAACCCTCCGGTTAGAAGTCCGAAGCGCTAACCAGTAGGCCACGGCTGCCCCAATTTTACTAATATTTTTTTTTCTCCCACTGGGATGGGCAAGGAAGTGACACGCCTCTACTAGGGAGTGAGGGAAAGAGCACTACGTAGCATACGTGAGCATCATTACTCATCGCCAGAGTGACTCGCTAAGCAACTTCAAATTTTGCTCACGCGAGAACTCTGAATTTCCAGGGTATAAGTAGAGGCTAGGCTACACTTTTTTCCTTCTAAAAAAGGAGCTTGTCTTCACCATTGCATGCGCGTGGCACTTTCCAGCAGTAAGGATGCTCTGACTATTTGGCTCAAACCTGTTGTTGCTGTACACACACACACACACACCCTCAGACTCAGTGGAAAGAGCCACACCTCCTTGGCAGCACATAAATGAGAGCCATGTTGCATGAGGTGAGATGCACGTGTGCTCCACCTCTGCTCCCTTGAGTGTGTGCGTGTGTGTGTGTGTGTGTGTGTGTGTGTGTGAGAGAGAGAGAGAGAGGGAGGGAGAGGGAGAGAGTGCGAGAGTGTGACAGGCGTGACTGTGGAAATGTCACCCGGATGAGAGATGGCAGAGATGTGAGGAGGAGGGATGTGTGTGTGGTGGGGGGGGATTGATCCAGCCAGAGCATGAAAGGAGGAAGAGATACTACTGACAGATGCTCAGAATAATCCTCTCATGTGCACACACACACACACACACACACATGCAAAATATATCACACACCTACAAGCTCTCTCTCTCTCACTCTCTCTCTCTCTCTCACACACACACACACACCTATAGCACTACCATATACAGGTTTTCATTCATGCATGTATTCAATGCTCACACAGGTGAACAGTTGTTTACACAAACAATGTGAGTCATCCACATGTTTGTATGGAAACACACTAACAAGCATGCAAACAATGATCAGTGAGTGTATGTATGTGGGTGTATGTTTGTGTGTGTATGTGAGAGAGGGGGGGTGCAGACATCATGAGAAAAGAAATAGCAATGGAGAAAGAGTGAAGCACATTACACACTTCAGGGAGATGTGAGTCTATGGACGACAATCCAGAGGCAGAACCTCACACCATCATACCATTTCCATTAGGCATATCTGTCTTCTCACAGAGGGCATTGGGCTTGAGCTCACTTTTGCTCCTGTTTCCTATTTTATTGTCCTTCTCTCAGCAACTGCCTGTTTCTGTAGGTGAAGACAAAAGGAACGAAAGTAAGGTCAAAGTCAGAGAGATGTGCCCTAGGTTGTTTTTCCCCTTTAACAGAGATTATTTATTCATTTGAGCACAGCAGTGGTTTTTTTTTCTCTCCGTTTGTTACTCTCCAGAGAGACAGGTTTCTTGAGGGTGGTGTTTATTGTGTAGGCATCCTTCTCTCTCTCTCTCTCTCTCTCTCTCTCTCTCTCTCTGTGTGTGTGTGTGTGCCCACATCAAATCGGTAACAGTTCTTTAGTGTGTGTGTGTGTGTATGTGTGTGTGTGTGTGTCTCACTCCCTCTCTCTTGTGTGTGTGTGTGTGTGTGTGTGTGTGTGTGTGTGTGTGTGTATGTATACTCTATTAAGTACAGAGCCTGGAGAGGAGAGAGCAGAGAGTGGCAGAGGGGTTGGTTGTTTTTCCGTCTGTGTTGTATATTTCTCTCTCTCGTCCTCTTCCTCATCCTCCTCATCCTCCTACTCCTTCCCACTGAGCCAAACCTGAGGTGTGACCTTTCTCCCAGGCTTCTAGCGGGTGGCGCAGAAGCCTCAGCGCTGAGTTCACGCGGGGCTGGACTCAGTGAGGGGGCCTTCAGGGCCAGAAGTGTGTGTGTGTGTGTGTGTGTGTGTGTGTGTATGTGTGCGGCAGAGTGGGGAGTCGGAGATGACAAACAACCCCGGCACTTCACCACGGACACCAGACAATAAATTTGACTTTCTGTTATCGTGCGAAGAAAGACTGCTGTGTTCTTGTTTTAATACCGGTGTCTGTATACAAAAATAGACTGAGTCAGCAGTCAGCCGGGGGTGGGGGGGGGGGGGGGGGGGTGTTGCTTGCTGTACAAATGCAGCAAAAAAAAAGTCCTTACAGAAGCTTTCAAACAGTGATTTATCTCTGACCTGGGATGCAGAGGACAAAATCTGTTGAGTAGATGCATCAAAATGTGCGATAAATCTAGATGCTTGGAGACTGCATGTTTGTTGGAAATGGTGCCTCACAACTAATTTGAACAGATCAAAGAAATGTTTCACTAGAGGATTTTTTAAAATAACAATCTAAACTAATAGGCATGCTTTCTAAGACTGTTTGAACATGCAACAGCACCAAAACAACAATAACCCCCCAATTTTCCTCGATATAATTACAAAAATGTGCAGATTGCTCACAGTATTGTTTTCTTTTTCAGCAAACAAAAAAGTGTTTTTAATCCAAACAATTATCAAGGCAGCAATTACGTTGCGAACATGATTAAAAACCAGTCCAAGAACAATAAATGTTCATGGATGTCTGTGGAATACAGATAGGACGAAAAACTATTAAACTGAAGATGAAGATAAATAAACTAAACATTTTCAGTCTTTATAAGTTCTCAGGTATGAAAACATTTCCTCTGAAGCATTAATATTGCAGCACAGAGCCATGCTTTACCACCAAGCAGAGTAATCCCCCTTTTCCTAATTAATTATTATAAATTTACATTTAAAAGGTCAACGGCAACTTCACTTGCTCAGAAAGTTGCTGTATTAGTTCTCCAAGAGGTAAAGAAAATTGAAAACTTTTGAAGACTGCTGAAGACCGTTTTGCCATCACATGAATTCCAGTAGGCCTATGTATAAGCACACTTAAAGCTGTCTCAGCTGAGCACTTATCAATGTGTTATTGATAGGCATGATATTAGATTTGCATACTAGCATGATTACATTTATAGTGTTTACTTGATTCTGTAATGTTTTCCATGCTTCGAGGCCTCATGTGGTGTATTACATATGCAATACTGTAATGAGGACAAATTTGACGTGCCAATAACAGTAGTAATTTTATCTAATCACTTCTCCCCCTCTGATGTTTTCCACACTTTTCTCCAGTTGCTTGGGGAAGTGGGGAAACCATGTTAGCTTGGCCTCCACCAATTCTCAGGGACGGAGGGAGGGAGGGAGGGAGGGAGGGGGAGTTTTGTCATCAGCCAGCCGCCAGCCTTGTCCTGGAGTGCCGAGCTCTGGATCTCTGGAGCTCTTAGATCCGGGCGGCTGGGCGGGCGCCAGCCTGGGCCTGGTTCTGATTTACAGTAGAGCAGAGTGTGGGAGCAGTGCAGCAGCAGTGCATGTCAGTGGCCTCTCCTCGCTTACCTCCACCACTGCTCCATGAGACCTGCTGGCCTAGAATAACTGTGGATTTATGAGTGGAGGGTGGAGGAGCAGAGCAGAGTGTATACTGTGCAGCAAAGCGGCACATTAAATGCTGATAATGAGATCAGCTGTGAGGGCATTAGCACCACTGGCCCTGTGGCTATGACAAGGTCCACTGTATGTGTGCAGAGGCTAAAAGGCTATGGAGACATGCATTTATAATAGTGAGTGTGTGTGTGTGTTTTTGTGTGTGTGTGTGTGTGTGTGTGCCCACAACACAGTGATGGGTATGTCCATAATGAACCATTGAAACTGAGAATATGTTTTAACCTTCAATCCTTGTTGTTGTATTGGTTGAATTGCAGTGGTGAGTTTGGACAGAATAAGGACAGCATTTTCCATGGCAAAATATGAATAATCTCTGAGGCATTGAATCGGCAAGACCTTGTTCGACTGTTCAGAGAGCCCTGATTGGCAGCCCGTCGCAGTCGATGTGTTCATCAATTACCGTCTGTGTACAATAATTGTAGCATATTGATCCACAGAGTTTATCTATTAACATTGCTAAGTGCTTTCCGATGTGAATGTCTTCTTTGTCTCATCTTATCGAATAACATGCTATTTCCATTTGGTGTCACAGACATAAAGGTTTCATTATTTGTCCACAAGGGGAATTGTGTGTCTCTATACCAAACCAGTACGTCTGATCAAATAACACAGTATGGATTTAGAGGACATGTTTTCATGATCTCACTTTGCATTGGATTGAGCAGAAGACCTAATTCGTAGCATTTTTCTCAGAGTTAGGCAGAATATTAAATGCTGTCACTCACAAGTGAATGCTTAGATATGAGGCATGCCAAGTCTGGCAGCTGTGAATTTCCACAAACGCTCAGAGGACGTTTCATTTTTTTCTTTTTTTTCTTTAAACTCACATCCAGTTTTGATAGCGGAGGTGTCTGAAGCTTCGTTTCTACCTTTAATTCCACCACCTCTCATTCCCCATCTGGTATCTCTCACCACCTTGCTCACTCTACATGGGTAAGAGGAGATAAAGAGGGAGAGAGATCCTGAGTGAAAAAAAGAGAGCAAGAGAGATGAGAGAATAGTGAGTGAGTGAGAGGATTTTAGTGTAGTTTTTTATTTTATTTTAAGTCATATTCCATCCCTGAGTAAACTGCCTATCAGTGAATAAGCAGTATTATCAAACTGTCTGTGTTGAAGAAGCTGAGGAAACAGAAACACACATAATGCGCAGGCTCTCACTCATGTTGTACAGATTGTCTCATTACATTGTCTCTATTTCCTCCTGGATTTAATGGCAACCCAAACAAATTAACCTAGAAACTCGAGAGTTTTTGTCATTACTCCTTGCATCCTCACAATTAAAACACTTTCCATTACTTAGGCTATACAGCAAACTTAAACCTATAACTGTACACTCACTGGCCGACAGAACTGCAAAGAAACGGCTAGGCCTAGTTCCCGCATTGGTTACCGATCTGATCTGACATTGACCTTTACGTTGCCCGTTACCATTTAGCTTTTGAGACCCTATTCAAACCGTCATGCGCATAAAGAATTGTTGTGCAACATTGCCCCCGTGTGTTCATATTAGAGCATTATATTAGCCTATTTCACATGAATTTCACTACTCCTTGACATCTCCGTTTGACTATCACATAGGCCTACAGCTCACCTGACCATTCTCGACTAAACTACATGTTAGCTACTTCTTATGTTGTATTATTCGAGCAAAACCATCCTTACATTATTAAAAGCAATGGACATTCTTTCAGACTAAGCCTATGAGTGTACCTGATATGCCTAATCAACGTCGATGTTTGGGTTTCCATTGACTCAATGCCGTCACTTATTGTCATTAACTGTATTTCATCTCTGAATTTTACTGAGTCTTATTAATATAGAATATACTAATCAACTATTTTAAGGGAAGACATGTATGACAGGTTTTAAAAAGGCAAACGTCATTACGCATGTCTCATTGGGGCTGCCGTAGCTCTCCGACATATTGTTTGTGTGAGAGAAGCAAATTCTCGAAGGCAAGGAGATAGAGGGGATTACTTACATTTTATTTATTAGCAAGGGAGAGTTTTTCGCATACATAGGACAGAATGGGTGAGTCCAGATCATTTGTAATACATTCGTTATCTGCTGAATGTACTTAATTGTATGTATTTGGAGATGACAGGGTGTTTACGACTTTTAGGAGTAAAATCTTTATGTTCATGCAGTTAGTTAGCAACTTAGCTTAGCTGATAGCTCTTGTAGCGTTCTAGCCTCTAAGCAAACCACAACGACTATTCAAGGATTGCTAGCTAACAGCTTCGCCTACCCGAGTGGAACGTGTTATTCTTTCAGTTGATAACTATTTTGTTTCACTCACTCACACTTGTTTTCATTTGAATGCTCAGACTTCAGCGCTTTGCTAATTAAACAAAGTCACCTAACACCTGGTAGTTTGATAGCAGTATTTAGCTAGCTAGCGACGTCGAGTGTCTTGCTAAACTGCTACGAGTAAGCTAACTTTCAACTACATAGCTAGCTACCCACTAATGTTTCCCCGTTCATAAAGACCTGAATGCGACAACTAAAAATAGTATTCGTAATATCAGAGGCTGTTTTTTATCTGGCAGGTACAGCAGGTAACTGTTGTATTCAGGCATTGTTGTCAATTCGATAGGTTTTAGTAATAACGGTCTAGGTCTAGTTAACGTTTTCTAAAGCAGCGAAAGAAAGCTAACTCTGACTTGCTAGCTGGAGCTAGCTTGACGTCTACATTCCTGGCTAGGTCAGCAGTCTGCTATTGGGTAATCTCTCTATGGTGACTCCTCAAATCTCTTTTACCCTGCTTATTCATAGTCTCTTCATTTAATATACCACATGTATGGATTTGTACCCCATCTCTTCAGATCATGTAGGTAACGTGAATCAGCGGGCAGTGTTTAACTGACTGGTAACTTGGACCTGTTAACGTCAACTCTGTAATGTTAAGTTAGCCTAACGTTGTCATTAGAAGATTGGGACGTAGCTTGCCATGTCTTGGATACTTGTGTTTGCGTTTTCTTACTGCGTTTGCAACATCAAAACGTCAGGAAAGGTGTCGTGTAGTGCTCGACATGTCTCGTGTTTGACAGTCTTGGACTCGCAGCTATATGAAACAAGAGAAATGGAAAGGGCGTCAGTGAACTTGAATGACATCGGGGACACCCAGCCCCTTACCATTCATTCTTTCCTGCTGATCTGGCTTTGCTTTGTATGCTGTTTCAAGAAGTCATCAATGACTACTAATGGCCTGATGCATCAAAAAATAACTCCCGGACTCTGCCTGGAAAGAGCCATGAGTAACATCTAGGGCCGACTGAGTGAAAACCAGTCCAGTGTCTTAAGCATCTCTAGTCTATGCAGACTGCAGTGGAGGCTCTGTTCATTACCATTACCATTACATACCCCCCCTGCCGTCCTGCTCAGCATTCCCACTTATTGAGGCCATGTAGTTTATTTAAAATAGCTCTTGTGATGGGGGGGCTGAGCAGCCCACCAGGCTATTTGAGAGAGCCATGTGATGGGTGGAAAGTATAGCTTAGCTGCTGTGACACACTCTCAGATCAGGAGGGAGATTGCTCTGGGATTACTCCTTTTATAAAGTCACTGCAGGGATGGACGTGATTCAGGGTTGGTCTTTTTCTCCCCTTGAAGTGCCCCTCTCAGTTTTCCCCAGTTCACAATCAGCAACTGTCTCGTTTATGAGAGAAAGCCTAAAATGGTAAAAGAACCTTAAAAGAATGATTGATTTTTTAGACTGAAACACATGCTCCCCTAACACTTTTGTATGAAGCCTCTGCTGGAGAGTAGAGAGGAAAGGGGCCATGTTTATGTTCTGCCTGCCACCCTTTTGCCTCACTTTGTGTATGCTGGTTGTCACACAGGCTGATTTAAGCAGAGCAGGTCCACTTCAAAGTTACTTCCTCCTCCAGGGTATTTCCCCGTCTTAGCCCCTGGTGTTTGTTTTGTTTCCTGGAGCATGGGTTGATGATTGACCATTTGGGATATAGCCTAACCACATACACAACTATTCATCTCATTTTCCATGTGCATGTTGTGTGCCCTCTGACACCCAAGGCAGCATTTCTTAGGATCCTTGTCAGAAGCCCGGCCTCCTTGTCAGATGTTATCTGGAACTTCAGGAATGTGACTGATTTCAGTGTGACGGTCAGGCGCGTGTGACTGTGTGTGGGTGTGCAAGGGTAGTCCTGTTTGTCACGTGTGTGTTCCTTGAATACAGAGTACAAGTCTGTTTCCCCATGTTTGTGTGTATCTCCAGCAGGCCATGGCTTGGAGGGAGTCAGGGTAGCAGTGGAAGCGGGTGAGGCGAGCACATGGCACACGGCACAAACGCTGAGGCCAGGCAGACTGGGCACCAGTTAGTGCAAGCTCGGCGATTAGCTGCCCTGGATAAATCGGACTGGTGCCTGCCAACCAGCCACCCACTGAATGGCTGGGCCATGCATAGTCATACGCTATGAAAGAGACAGGCTGGAATGGAGTAGAGACAGATTGAAATGGGCATTCGACCCAGAATGGCAACTCTTTGTTTTTGTCATTGGACAACCCTGGTCTTATTTAGGCCTAAACGTCCCTGGTTGTTGTTGTGGTTTTGGGCACCGGGCTCTCTGTGTTTGTATAAGGACCTTTAAAGTGCTGTGGAGACATTTTTTACAATGACTAGGGAAGTTTTGGCCTGTTGTCAGGGGTTCCCTCTTCACACCAATATGTCCATGAATCAGAATTATTTGCCATCCACAAACCTGGCAGTTCTTCAGGCTTAGGAGGTCTGTTATGTGCAAAGGTTATGACAGCTATAAATGTTGAATATTGCTCCCTATTAGTGTCTTCCTCCTGAGACAGACAGAATGACCTTATGGGCTATGCAGAAACAATTTGGATGTAATATGGAATAGATTATCACTTTAAGAAGCTGTTACGGTGGTGGTGTTGTTTTCATCCACTGACCCGCTGTTGTTTAGAACTTAATTTTCCACAAAGGGCGTAGTTCTCATTCGTTTACCCCTTTTTCATCCCTGCTCTTCTGTCCCACAGAGACGGCAGCGAGTCCTGCGAAGGATAACTACAGGATGAACCGCTACAAGAACAAAGCCTTGAACCTGGAGGAGATGCGGCGTCGGCGGGAGGAGGAGGGCATCCAGCTCAGGAAACAGAAGCGGGAGCTGCAGGTTGGACACTCTGCTGTCTGCTCCACATCCCACACTTATCTACTCCACTGCTTTTTCTACCCCTTCTCCCTTGCATCCTTACCTACCCCTTCTCCTTTGCATCCTTTCCTACCCCCTTCTCCCTTGCATCCTTTCCTACCCTCTTTCTTGTCCTACTCCTTTATGTGCCATGATACTCTCCCCACCCCTCCTCCTCTACTTTATTACCTTAAAGGAATTATCCGGAGTAAAATGCACTTTAGATCAATTTACGGATGATTGGGAGTAAATACGTTGAGTTGACATCAAAATCATGTCATTCGGATGTGTTTTGAGAGAGTTCGATTTTACCGTTTTAAATCAAAACTCGTTAGCCTGGAAGTGACCAGGGCATGTCATTTCGCTGCTACAAGACACTATTTTTATACCTCTTCTACAGTTCCAAACAACATTACACTTACGTGGTAGTGAGTAGAGGGTCCCTAAAGCCAAACCGAAGTATCCCAAGGTCTTTATGTGGTCGGATAGAGTCCAGAATGAATTTCATCAAGCCAGTACCTTTCCGGAAATGTTGCTGCTGCAGTTGGCATCTTTAGGGGAAAGTCCGCTTGGCTTGTTGTTGTTTGTTCACGTTTGCTGTGCCATGTGGTTTTGTAGGAGTAGTTTCATACATTCCTCTCTCTCTCTCTCTTTCTTTCTCTCTCTCTTTCTTTCTTTCTTTCTTTCTCCTTTCTTTCTCCCTTTCTTGTGCTGCAGCTTTTCAAAAGGAGAAACGTGGAGTTGCTGAACGAGGAGGCAGCCACATTTGAATCTCCCCTCATGGACCCGTTCTTTACATCTGCCTCCACCCCGGTGAGTGGAAGCCTTAGGAATGTCCAAAGCTCCTCTTAGCGATAGTAATGCAGCGCTTCTTGCTAACTACTGCAAGACGTGGATACTGTCGGGGAGGGTCCACACCCTCATTTCAGTCTGCCATTCACACAAACAAATGTAATTGGTTGATTGGAAGGCTGAGTCATTTTGAAAGCATCCAAAAGGGATGATTCGACTGGCGGGGCCCACACCCTCTATTCAGAGAAGTGCCATGCACACAAAACAAGTAATCTTCAGGGCACAATGACTGTGTCTGTGAATGATTGTCTATACAATGGAAGCTAACAAAAAATTCAGTTCTGTGAGCTCAGGGCTGTTCCAGAGACTTTCTTTTTATCCTCCTCTTCTGGAAATCTAAATGATTGATGGCTAGGATGTAAAGATGAACACATTGAGGAGTCTGTGAAATTGTCCACAGCATGTTGATCAGATTCACACATGCTGTCAACCCAATGCAGCTAAATGCTGAGGCTTGCATAAGTTCAGCCTGAGGCGTTTCCTGATGGGGTTTATTGGAATCAGATGTTTTCATCCTGTCTTTCTCTCTCGCTGTCCAGGATGGAGTCATCACAAGAGACATGGTGGAGATGCTTTTCTCCGACGACCCAGAACTCCAGCTAGCCACAACACAGAAGTTTAGGAAACTACTATCCAAAGGTCAGCCACAGCCCCTCTCATTTCTTGCACACTCATCACTGGGATTCTGTGTGTCTTGCTTTTAGAGTTTTTAAAAAAGTGTTACTTCTTAGCTAAATTATAGCCAAATAAATATCTTGGCAAATGTGCAATTTCTGTAATGATGGTCTTTCAGTAGGCCTCAAGACACACAGAATAGAATCTTATGCCTTCACACAGAATTTCACCTGATATGCAGCCTTGGCATGAGTTGTGTATGTTGTATGGAGGTATGTGTGTGATTGAGAGTTAAAGTGTGTGTGTGTGTGTGTGTGTGAGATTAAGAGAGAATGTGTGTGTGTGATGAGACTTCACGCCCTGCATTGTGCATGTTGCCCACAGAGCCCAATCCACCCATAGATGAGGTCATCAGCACACCTGGGGTAGTGAATAGGTTTGTGGAGTTCCTCCATAAAAGCACCAATTGCACATTACAGGTGAGCTTGCCTCCCACACCCCCCCGAACTCATCCAACCCCCCCCCCCCACCCCACCCCACCCCCCTCACCTACAAATGCTGTCAGTGTTGTAAATAAAGTCCTTCTCAATGCCATGGGTGTTATTTATGCTAGACACATGGGAAAACATGTCCCCTTGACTTTAACATTGTCAATTTTGTATCTGTGGTTTAAAAAGAAACTGCAAACTAGCTCTGTGCAGCCAAATAGGCATCTCTGGTATGCAGCACTTGGAGCAAAGTGACGCCCATGCCCATTGACTTGTTTCACATCTTGCTGTGTATGCTCAGTTGTTTGGGGGTGAAAAAGGAAAGAAAGAAAAATTTCTGGATTCAGTATCTCATTGCTTGTATTGATGTTGTTGTATATGTATGCCATGTGATGGCAAGGAGGTATTTTGACGTGGAGCATTGCTTTTAATTCATTTGTCCTCGTAGTTTGAGGCGGCCTGGGCTCTCACCAACATCGCATCCGGCACGTCCCACCAGACCAAGGTGGTCATCGAGGCCGGGGCTGTGCCCGTCTTCATCGAGCTCCTCAACTCCGACTTTGAAGACGTCCAGGAACAGGTATCGCCTGTCAGATTAGCTCCGCCAAGCGCAGCGCCACTATTGGCTTTGATCCACAGGGGCCACCCTATCAGTTACTGCCCATCCACAGACTTCAAACGGCTTCCTCCGCCACCCTTTCCCCCCTGTAACACGATGCGTTGGCCCCTGTGATCTGGTTTATCCACTGAATTTTCAAAGCCTTTCTGCAGTCTGGTATCATGATGTAATTATCTGCATATTTGTGGTGATCTTCTCTAAAGAAGCTCTCTCTCCCCCTCTCTCCCTCTCTCTCTCCCTCTCTCCCTCTCCCTCTCTCCCTCCCACAGGCGGTATGGGCCTTAGGCAACATTGCGGGCGACAGCGCCATGTGCAGAGACTACGTGCTGAACTGCAACATCCTCCCGCCGTTACTAACGTGAGCACCTACTCGTGTCATCACACTCCCACCTCACGTTCAGTCAGGCCCTGTCAGAGGTGTTCAGTCACACACACAAAAGAATTAATCTCCGACTGAGTCAGATCTGTGTAACACCAGCTGTGTAGCTGTCAGATTGAGACAGGTTGTCAGATCTCAGTTACTTGGATTGTGTGTGTGTGTGTGTGTGTGTGTGTGTGTGTGTGTGTGTGTGTGTGTGTGTGTGTGTGTGTGTGTGTGTGTGTGTGTGTGTGTGTGTGTGTGTGTGTGTGTGTGTGTGTGTGTGTGTGTGTGTGTGTGTGTGTGTGTGTGTGTGTGTGTGTGTGTGTGTGTGTGTGTGTGTGTGTGTGTGTGTGTGTGTGTGTGTGTGTGTGTGTGTGTGTGTGTGTGTGTGTGTGTGTGTGTGTGTGTGTGTGTGTGTGTGTGTGTGTGTGTGTGTGTGTGTGTGTGTGTGTGTGTGTGTGTGTGTGTGTGTGTGTGTGTGTGTGTGTGTGTGTGTGTGTGTGTGTGTGTGTGTGTGAGTGAGAGAGTGAGTGAGAGACATCGTTTTGCAGAAAGTGGTGATAGAACCTTAAGCGTGGCTCTGTGTGTGTTTTTCCTCAGACTGCTGACCAAATCAACCAGGCTGACCATGACCAGGAATGCTGTATGGGCCTTGTCTAACCTCTGCAGAGGCAAAAGCCCGCCGCCTGACTTTGAAAAGGTGCCTGGATCAACCTTTACCTGTCAATGGTTACACTTAGGGATCTAAGATTTTCTAGGATTTTCTTTATGGATTGTTTAACTCTATATTGGCTCCGTCCTCCACTATTTAAGCCAACAATTACTCCACAATTCTACCAAACTCTCTTGTGGAATACATTTTTATAAGTATATATACTCTTTTGATCCCGTCCGGGAAATTTGGTCTCTGCATTTATTCCAATCCGTGAATTAGTGAAACACACTCAGCACACAGTGAACACACAGTGAGGTGAAGCACACACTAATCCCTGCACAGTGAGCTGCCTGCTACAACAGCAGCGCTCGGGGAGCAGTGAGGTGTTAGGTGCCCTTGCTCAAGGGCACTTCAGCCGTTCCTACGGGTCGGGGTTCGAACTGGCAACCCTCCGGTTACAAGTCCTAAGCGCTAACCAGTAGGCCACGGCTGCCCCGTGTACCTTATGCACCTTTTATGATTGCTCGTCCATCACTCCATCTAGGCATGTGCAGATACGTATGTTCTGTTAGGGTGTGTATGAGGATGGTTTGCGTGTCCGGAGGTATTTTAAGAGTAAATTCTAGAGGAGACGTATTCTATACCTTAGAAGTGACCGCTCTTATGTCCCCCCTCTCATGCTGCACTGTGTCGCCCCCTGCAGGTGTCCCCGTGTCTGCCCGTGCTGTCACGCCTGCTCTTCAGCAGCGACATCGACCTGCTGGCCGATGCCTGCTGGGCTCTGTCCTATCTTTCGGACGGGCCCAACGAGAAGATCCAGGCCGTCATCGACTCGGGTGTCTGCCGGAGACTGGTGGAGCTACTCATGTGAGTAGTAGTAGTAGTAGTAGGTGGTGTGTTTGTGTGTGTGTGTGTGTGTGTGTGTGTGTCTGTGTGTGTCTGTGTAAACGTGGCACAGAAACATTAAGGAGGGCATTGGGTGGCACGAGAGGACACGGCGCAAAAATAGCTGAAAATAGCTTTATCCTTATTTGCCACTGTAGTAGATTTATGGGCAAAGTAGCAGTATTTGCGTGTGGGCTTGAGTGGGCCTCACCCTTGGGGTAGGCTATCATGTCATCACAGGTGATAAATCTGAGACTCCTGCATAGGTTGCATACTGTGCATATACGTGATGGATGGTGTGTTGGGTCAGAGGCTAGAGGGGGTCACTGTTCTAGCTCATATTCGTTCTGTCTTTGCTGTTGCAGGCACACAGACTACAAAGTGGCCTCACCTGCATTGCGAGCTGTGGGGAACATCGTCACCGGCGATGACATTCAGACTCAGGTGAGACCAGGCTTGGAATTTCAACATTCTGGGGGCAAGGCCACTTGGCCTTCAGTTGGGCATATTTGGTGGAGGGCACAAAGGCCACATGTCAGGGCACTAAGGCCAACGTTAACTATACAGTAGTAGGCTATAAAAATGATCAAAGTTGTATTTAGCCTATTCACTGCAGTAGACCTGCATCACTGTATGAAACATTACAAAAACATGAAACATGACTCATTACATATAACTGTAAATCATCTGATCATCTAATATTTGCAGATATCTAGGCTATATTTAACATTTATTTGATATTTGGCCTGTTATGAAATCATGTATTGAACAATTTAAGCACAGCTCAGCTTTAAGAAAGTCAAATAGCCTAGATGCATGCTTAGCATTTTGTGATCATTAAGGCTAGAATTTATGATTAAATTGAATGATATTATTTACTTTTCTCGCGAACCGTTCACCACAGCAATTAGCGGCTGACATCGTTTAAAAGCTGAGAAAAAGCTCTTTACTTGTGATGTCTGTGTGATGAGTAGGCTACTTAGTTCAACTGAGAAGAATGGGTGAATTTGGACGCACTTTCTTTCTTGCGCTAACTTTCTCCACTGCGTAATTTGCGCTGTGAATGCTAAGATTGTTTTGACAGGCCATAGGCTAAATATATATCGCTATTAGTAGGACGCAAAGCAGAATATTGAAAGAAGGGGGCACCAAGGCCACCGTGGCCTGTAAACCTCTGATTTTCAAAGGGGCGTCACGGCCAACGCAAGGGGCTACGACGGCCATGGCCGTCGTGGCCGCCGTGAAATTCCTACCCTGGGTGAGAATCCGCAGTGGAAGTAGAAGACTTGTCCATCACCTGCAGCTGTTGGCACTCTTAACTCTAATTTTGTGTGATTTCACATTTTATTATGCACTTTTGGGAAATATTTTCTCATATGGGTTGCGGTGTATCAAGAGTGGTTTCTTCTTAGCCTGGGGCTTTTTCCGGCCAGGTATTGGGTTTTTGTGACCCAGTTTTTGTTTTCTCAGTTAAGTGGTAGATAACTTAGTATTTTATGGAGAATGAGCCTTTAAATTAGGAGTTTTAACACCTACTCAGAGTTAACTTACCCTGGTTTGTCACTGAACCTTGTGCTTGGAGTCTCTTTAAAAAGTTATATATGGTATCAGTTGATTCATGTACGCATGATGAGAGTGTTGTCTAACGTATAGTATGTGCTTGTAAGCGTGCAGTGGTTGGGTGGGCTGTAACGTGGCTCTGGTCCCTTGCAGGTGGTGCTGAACTGCTCGGCCCTGCCCTGCCTCCTCCACCTCCTGAGCAGCGCCAAGGAGTCCATCAGGAAGGAGGCCTGCTGGACGATCTCCAACATCACAGCAGGGAACAGGGTTCAGATCCAGGTAAGCTCTTTCCATCGAGCAGGCACCCCCCTCCTCTTTCACTGGCTCTCCTCTGCCCCTCGCTCCCCATGTTTTTTTCTGTAGGGCAGTAAGTAAAACGAGAAGCTTACTGTGCCAGGGCGATACGTTTTTTCTCCCCAGAAGCATAAGAGCGGTGCAAATATATAAGAACGTGCCTTGGGTGAAACCGATCTGCTGAATACGTTTTGATTAATATCAAATGAGGTTCAGTAAAGTTAAGATGAGTTGTGCATGACTGCACAGACAAGGCCTGTGTAGTGAAGTATTTCTACTGCACACGTGTGGATTACATGTTGCTTAAAGACAGAGGAAATTACATTAATACACAGGATTAGATGTTAAAATCCCTTGTGCCAAAATCCAAGGTAAAAACACATTCAGAAGCCCCTGCTCAAGTTTAACTTTAAAAAGCACAAATCCGCCAACAAATGGTCACAAGCACAATACAAATGGCCCACCCAACAGCAGTATATAGTATGCGGCATGTCATTGGGGTTATCAAGTGGGCACCCTCTTTCACCGATGTTTCGTTAAGTTAGGCCCACGACACCTCATGAAGGCTTAACAGTGAAACCAGCGTCCTGGAGACACTCCCCTCCATGCTGCCACCATATTACCACATTGAAATATCCAATACCCAAAATACTCTTAACCAGCCCAGGCATGGTCAAGGTTGGCTAGGTTGGTCCGTCCCGTTGATGTGGACTGAACCATAAAACCATAAAAACCCTGGCCAACCAACCATCAACCTAGGCACAGCCCATCACAAACACAAAACAAATTAGCCAGTTAGCTTAGCCAGTTAGCTTAGGCCCCACCACAAACACAAAACAAATTAGCCAGTTAGCTTACGCCCCATGCTGCCACCATATTACCACAACAAACATCCAAATACCCTTAACCAACCTAGGCATGGTCTAAGGCATGGAAGTATGTGGGTGCAGCCTGCAAACCATGTTGATGTGTAAGTAGCCACTCATTCTGTTTTTGTTTTCTGCTCTTTCCTCTTGTGTCTCTAGACCGTAATAGATGCAAACATTTTCCCCGTGCTCATCGACATCCTGCAGAAGGCAGAGTTCCGCACCCGGAAGGAGGCGGCCTGGGCCATCACCAACGCCACCTCAGGGGGAACCGCTGACCAGATCAGGTCAGTTTGGAACACAGTCAGGAACCCTGAGTAGTGGGTGGAACCAGAGAATGTGGAATAGAACTAGTGTTTTCGTGGCCAAGTGATTGATGAGGAAGTAGAGCATCATACTATACTAGTGGATGAATATTGCCGCCAAGTCACACTTCACTTACATGTGTCATTCTCAGTCAGAGCTCCATTTTCCTAGATGATGTGTTACAACTTTTAAACAGAAGTGTACTCATAATTTGACACTTCGCTAGAATATAGCAGTAGTCTTGGCACAACAAAGTAGTTCACCGGTACAGGTACTTAATTTTCCATTCAATTCGTAAGTATTTTTTTTTTTAAGATGCTGAAGTTGATGTACTATGCACAAGTAAAACAGGTGGTAGCCAAAGATACCCATAAATTGTTAGTTAATTATGTGCCCATAAATTGGTTGTTATTAATAGTTTGTTAATGCACCAAGATCACATTGGAAATTCAAGTCACACAGTCCAAGAGAGTCCTTGAGATTTCTCCCCTGAGTATCTCTTTGCGTCAGATCGTAAAAAGACAGATCAGCCAAACTACTCCCAAAACATAATCGCTTACAGCAGCTTTAATGTTGCCAAAGTCATCTCATCTGTTCTTAGTTGGGCTGGTATGTTTGAGGAGCCTTGCCCCAGTGATCCACATGCTCACAGGGGTATGGGACCAGGGTGGGCTGGGTAAGAGGCTAATCTTGGAGCCGGAACAGTTCGAGAGGCCTGCTGACAGTGAAACGTTTTCCCCGGATCGAGTTACGCCGCCGTGACCTAGCCTCTGCGGAAATGTTTTTGCTCGCTGCGGAATTCCACTCGGTACACTGGCGGTGCTGCAGCTTGGCCCTCGCACACTCCATTATGCGAAACCGCAGAGAATGACTGTCACACTTTTAAAACCAGGTTATGTTACCCTATGTACTGAGGGAGGCCTTAGGAAAGTCATTTTTTATTAAATGCACATTTATGCCATAAAAGTTGTCATTTAATATGCCGTTTATCATGCGTTGGAAATATGGTTTATGGCTGAATCATAGTGCTTATTAAATTGTATTGCGGTCTGAATGTTAAGAGGGTCTTTTGAATACACAATGAAGGCATTGGATCATCTTCTAACCACAGATATGAGCTTGGAAAGAGTATGTTCTGTAAATGTCATAACTGAGTACAATAGCACATGTCCTTCCCTCTATATTTTCTCTCTCTCTCTCTCTCTCTCTCTCTCTCTCTCTCTCTCTCTCTCTCTCTCTCTCTCTCTCTCTCTCTCTCTCTCTCTCTCTCTCTCTCTCTCTCTCTCTCTCTCTCTCTTTGTCATCTTCCTTTATGGTTGACTATTCATATTTCTCACGGTCATAACCAAACACATCCACACTCTAACCCACTCTCCTCTTCTGCTCCTCAGATACCTGGTGAACCTGGGTTGCATTAAGCCCCTCTGTGACCTACTGACAGTGATGGACTCCAAGATCGTGCAGGTGGCCCTGAATGGCTTGGAGAATATCTTGCGGCTGGGGGAGCAGGAAGCCAAGCAAAGCGGCACTGGCATCAACCCCTACTGCGGCCTCATCGAGGAGGCCTATGGTACGTACACACACACACACACGCTTACACATGCTTACACAAACACGTGGTTTTGACTCAGCAGGCTTAAGGATATTAAACTCTGCATGCACTTTGGATTGTGTGTGTGTGTGTCATGAAGACATTTGAAACAAGTAATCCCTTGTTCAGATTTGTAGATGTTCTGTTGATTTCAGCTGGTTGCTGTGCTCAATATTGTATTGCCCTCACATCCTCTAAGCGTCCACTGAATGCCCTTGTTTCTTCAGGACTGGACAAGATCGAGTTCCTGCAGAGCCACGAGAACCAGGAGATCTACCAGAAGGCCTTCGACCTGATCGAACACTACTTTGGTGTGGAGGAGGAGGACGCCAACCTTGCCCCGCAGGCTGATGAGAACCAACAGCAGTTCCTCTTTGCCCAGCAGGAGGCCCCCATGGAAGGCTTCCAGCGAGAACCCCCCCCCCCCCCCCCCCCCCTCCTTCTTCACTCTGATCCCCCTTAGATATCCAGCCCTGTTTCCCCTGTGTATTCCCTGATCAATCAGAGCTGTGCGGAACATAGAACCGTGCGGTTGGGCCGAGGGCAGAACCGAAAGAGAACCTAGCAGCGCCCCATTACTATCAGATGCACACAGAAGCAAAAGGGGGTATAAACCCTTTGTCCCCCCTACCCCACCCCGCCCTGTACCCCCTCCCCCCCTTATGGCTAGGTCAGAGACTTGTTCAGAGGAAGAATATCACTGCTGAAACCAGAAATTCTTTCAAGTTTTATTTAAGGTCTTTTAGATCAATTTTTAATTTAATTTATGTATTTTTTTTCGTGGGCCCGTGCAGTTCGCTTTCAAAGCACATCCCCCCCATTTGGTCAAAGTTTAAAACTGAGGCTGTTACCTGAAAGAGTTCTCAATTATTTTCTAAAAGAAGATGGCGAATGTTGCTTAACACACTGCCCTGTCCCCACAACTTTTTTTTCCCCCTTTGAATATATAAGATTATTTTCTCTTCTTTCAACAAGCTTTAGCCCCTTTCCCTTTTGTAATTTCAGTTAACCGGATCCATGCTGCTATGGATGTGGAATCTCTGGTTTCCACCGAGCTGCAGGGTACAATTCAAAAAAGACTTATCCCAGATTTCTTTTTCTTCGGGGGGGGGGGGGGGGGGGGGTTATTTAGGGAAAAGTGTGAACATTTAGTTGCGACTCAAGGTCTCTGATGTACACACACTGTGGGCAAGAAAACTTGGAAATGTTCAGTTGACACAATTATTCTCTCTCTCTCTCTCTCTCTCTCTCTCTCTCTCTCTCTCTCTCGCTCTCTCGCTCTCCCTTTTTGCTGAGCGTGAGGTGGGTCTTGAAACGATGCAAATAGGCGGTAAAGACGTTGGCAAGGGGAGGCTTTGTGAAATAGGCGTCAACGAAACGAGGGACATCGTGGTGAAACATAGGAAGGTTTAAGTGAGATGACATCTAGGTTACTAGCTAATCAGGAATGTTGAAACTAGCGCTATGTTGTTCGTGGTGTGCAGTGTTCTAAATAATGACGCATTTGACATATGAAGTGAATTAATTATATAATGCAAGAATAATAACAGAAAAAAAAATAACAATGCAATTCTGAGGGCTAGGGCTTTATTTTACCATAGTGACTTTTGTTCCAGATTATTTTGGTTGCTTATTTTAGGCAAGAGTGGTAGGGCGGGGTAGGAATCTGGGTTAGTTATTATTGCCTTTCACGTAGATGCGTTTTTGGTTTTTGGTTCACCTCCAGTGTTTCCATTTTGTG
Source organism: Alosa pseudoharengus (assembly GCF_046254945.1). Classification (NCBI taxonomy): domain Eukaryota; kingdom Metazoa; phylum Chordata; class Actinopteri; order Clupeiformes; family Clupeidae; genus Alosa; species Alosa pseudoharengus. Next base: position 17,742,294 of record NW_027468685.1, on the reverse strand, counting down.
TTCATTCAAAGCCTAGTGTATATATATATCCAGCGGAGGTCTAGTATTGTAAGAGTTCTTGGCTCCGATCGCCCTCAGTTTGTGCATGTTAGGGTTTTGCATGGTGTTGTATTAATCTACCAACCGTCATGGAATGTCCCTTGCCAAACTCTTGGACTAGTATGGAAGTCAAGTATTCTCCTCAAGTCCTGTCCTAGGCTGTCTTGAGATTAATGATTAGTCCCACACCTCCAAATTTGTTTCGATAGTTCAATTGCTGATCCTAACTAATGCAGTTCTTGTTTAATACCATATAATGATAATGATCTATTATTATATTTCATTTTGTGTAGGCCTAATCTATGTACTTGTATTCTTTAGCTCTACTGACAACTGAGATTTGGCAAGGAACATGCGTTTTATCATGACAAACCTAACAAAAGCAAAAAAAAAAATTAAATATTTAAAAATTAAAAAAACTTGCACACACCTCATGCACACATGCAGACAAGACCAGCATACACAGCATGCACCACACACAGATGAAGAAAAAACACAGTGGAGGGGAAAATGGCTTCCATAATCTAACCTTTTAAGTCAATATGTGTTGCCTTTTTTCTCTTTGTTTATTTCTATTCCCCACATGCAACTAGTTTCCTCTCTCTCTCTCTATTTTTTTTTTTTTCAATCTCACATTTGCACTTTTTGTGTTTATGCACTTCACTGTAGTGTCCAGCAGGAAAAAAAGTTGTCGCTCACGGCAATGCTTTTGGTGGTGTTTTCACTTAAGAGGATGGTCTTAAAGTGTAGGCTTAGTGTGAAAGGCGTGGATTGGACGAAAAAGGAAATGAAAGTCTGCTTACAACGACATTTTTGACTTTTGTAATCTTTGTAGTTCTGTTTAAACCTTAAAAGCTAAACAAAAGCGCATCCTCTGTGTTTACCTCTTGAAAACAAAAAGATGTGAGAAAACTGTGACTTGCGTTGTTGTAATTCATATTAACTTAGTATGGAAGCATTTTTTTCCTCTACCTCTATGCCACACGGACTGGTGTGAGGATTAGGGATGGGGAGGGGGGCTTTTGATGGGATGGGCAAAGCCAGTGGCTGTCCAGTTGTTGTGTGACGTTGACTTTGACAGGAGCTGTGAATGGAAAAGTTGGCTGTACCCTTGCGTTCACATCCGAAGCTGGTAGCGTCGGGTCCGTGGAGATGAGATTTTCCTGGTGAAAGCCAAGCTGGCGAGCTGCTTCATTGTTGACTTTGTAGATTAGACTAGTCCGCAAGACACTGTTGTACTACATTTATTCTAAAGAGAAGTCTACTTTCGAACTCTAGAAGCTGAAGCTTTCAACGAAATATCCTGAAACGTCATATCTTGCGCACAAATTACAGCTTGCAGCTAAGCTTCATGCATCTTGTTTTGGAGTGGTCAGAGAGTCTGTCTTGCTCTTTACACTTGACTCTTAGCAATTTACTGCTGAGTGAATGGGTTTTTAGAACATGATTGGTTATAATAGACAAAGACAAGTCTTTTTTTTTTCTTTTGGTTCCGATTGATCAGGTTTTGGCTTTCATAGGAAAATGGGTCTCCACCAACCCTGGTTACATTGTACATCAGAGATAGACAAGAATAGACCACCTCCCGCTTCACATCGCTTCAGATGGGGAGTTTGGCTAATATCAGTACAACGTTGGTCCCTCATTTCATATGTCCCTGGGTCTCAAAGACCTGGGTTAACTTTAAAAAAATCAAGTGGATCAATAAAGAAGAATTTATGAAAGGAAAAAAAAAATACTCAAAGAATTTAACTAATTAAAAATGCACTCCTATTCACTAAAGTGCCAATCCGACCAACTAAGACTGCAGGTTGAAATGTATCTATTGTCTTTGGTTTATTTTTATTTTTTTACTTGAATGTGCACAGCTTTTTGTGCAAAAACCTTGCTGCTCTATTTCTTACAAATCATTATAAAGTTTCAGTATCTGCAGCCGTTTCTTTAAAGAAGGGGCAGCCTTTAGTTTGTGCACCAAATTGATAAATTGGTAAAGAGTAAAAGAATAATGGAACAACTTGAAAAGGACTATGTTTTCTGTTGTACTCTTATTGTTTACTCTTTAGTCAGATGCAGATGCAAAGGAAATGCTGTGTTTTTTCCTGTCTATTTTTGTGTTAATTGTGCAGAGAATCTAGTCACAATAGAGGAGGTTTTCAGAATCGCCATTCATCTGCTCTAATTACAACTATATAAATCAAACCACTAGGGGCATTAGGAGGAATCGTGGTATTGTCAATCCTCTCTCGCAGTTGAGGTCACCTTTGAAGAAACTTTCATATTTGCACAGATGGGCCAATAAGTTATTACTAGCCAGCAGTAAAGGAAATGGCAAGGTTATACTTTTCATTGCCTTCAAGGAGACGCTGTTTGTAGTGATGGTCCTGTGTGTTGGCTCCTTCAGGGGCTTACGAGGGGACTGTGAAGACTCTATCTATATTTTGTAGACTGACCTCCATCCATTTTTTTAAAACTTAGCACAAGCGACAATAAAGCCCTCCTTATCGACGACCTGGATCTGTTGAAGCTATTTCTGTGGAATCAGCTTTTAGAAATGAGTCCTACGAACTGTCAAAGAAGCAACCGCAAGCTGCAATAACCATGTCCCAAACCCAACATTACCCAGGGATAAAGACCTCCGCTATAGGCTTCTGCAGGTTTTACTCACAGTGGCAGATGCCACCATGACATTTTCGCAAAAAAGATCGGAGCTTTTAAACTATCAAAACTGAAATATTTGAAATAAATCAAGTGGGACTTGGTGTATAACATTGATGCCACTGCAGAGAAAATGGTTTACCTGCTCCTGCATCAACAATGACTTCTGAGAAGTGCAAAAAAAAAAAAAAAAAAAGATTTAAAAAAAATTAGCCACACATTGGTATAGTAAAGACAAATTGGGTCTTTCTGGTCTTCCGTCCTGGATCTTGTAAATGTGTAAATCTCTTCCAAATCTCAATCCAGTGTTTACAACAGTTGTTATTTTTGTGAAATGTTTTCATACACCCTACTCTGACTTTCCCCTCTTCCCTTGGTGGATGATGTACTTTAGTCCTGTATTTTTTCTCCTCTCTTGAAATGTATTTATATTTAATTTGGGTGTGGAGGGGAGGGTGGGCAGACGATAATTTTCTTTGGCTGTTACCCATCTTACACTGCGACTGACTTGACTTAACCGACCGTATGAATGAGTGACGAAACTGATAACACATATACTGAACATGTCACACAAACATGGAAAAAAAAAACGATGTATATTTAACAATATTGAACAAATGTTTAAAGCAGTTTTAAAAAGGTTTTGTCCAGGAAACGAATACTGTACAAAATTAAATAAAAACAAAAATGCTGTTGCAATCAGTCTTGTAGTGTTTATTTGAACAGAGTATGGTTTGATTCCTTGATGTATAGGCTATCAGTAAAATTGTTTGACAAAAGAAAAGCTTCCCTGAACCAGATATAGGAAATGGTAACATGCACACTAATAGAATGAGTGTGTAGATTGAAGATTTTATGCTCAAATATCTTGTCTTAACAGTGGATTTATCAATGATTGAGAATGTTTGTCACTGCTTGTAAAAAATGCCACTGTCAGTCTTGCATAAACTGACAACCCCAGGGTCATAGAGAGGTTCGGGCCATGTAAGAAGGGTAAGACGATTGCATTGTTTGTATCCTCTTCAGCCAGGCCTACATCTTTCACATCACTAAAACAGGCATAGCATCAGTCTTGCATATTCCTGACCTTTATAGGCCTACACCCAGCTAAAAGTAGGGGCTTTCAGCCAGTGGACTGCGGCCAACAACAGGTGTTCTGTGAGGGCATTTACCGGTAGTCCCTGACCATGAATTTATTATTTAGTTTCTATGGTAATCACTATTCATTTATATGTATCCAATGGTGGTCCTGAAGTTGCTTTCTTAGTCAGAATGGTGGTTCGTGGGTCACGGTTATAGGAAGTTTTATAGTGTGGAATTTAGGCTGGGGTCAAGCATCTATTCTATTCTATCTATTATGGAAAGGATCCATCTAATTATTGTTTTTGAGAGGGCTTAAAGGTATCTTTAATCATAAAACACATGTAATCAAATGTGTACAAACTGCAGACACTAAAAACATCATCTCCCATAGAGCAACACCGTTTTTATGGCGTAAGTAACTTCCGTCGTAGCCGTCCAATCAAAGTTTTTTCGGTCTCTGGTATTTCCTGTGTCAGTTGGCAAGAAGGAAAGGCAGCATCGGTTGGTTAAAGTGAATTTGTTGGATCTGGCAGTGATTCTGGTAAACAGTTATCCTTTCTCTTTGGTATAGGCAAGGGAAATATATGTAACGGAACAAGTTATGTTAAAGATCTGTAAATGTATTCATGTTCCGCGTGTTTGTGAACGTCACGGTTCCACCTACTCAGTGCCTGTTGCTAGCAAATGCTAGCAGTTGGTTAGCTGATCATCTTGCTTCTGGCTACGCAGGGAAAGCCTTGCTTGTGCCTAAGGGACTTTATATTTGAGTAAATATAAGCCTTCGACTTTGCTGTACAACTGACAGGGACAGCAAGTTGTACTTAACCTTACCACCCCCTTGCATCAGGCTTAACAAAGCTTGCTTGTTAGCATACGCATCTACCTTGCTCCGATTTCTTCGGGAATTCTGGCAGCACGTTAGCTGGCCCAGGCTGTTTTTATCATGAGCATTAGACGAGTAAGCATAAGCTGGCTAGTGGTTAGTTAGATTCTGGCTCATGTCACAACATCGTGAGTCTTGTTAGTCGTTGTCCCTGACTATAACGTTACATCCTTTGTGATCAGTGCCTAATATGGATGGGCTCGTGAGGTTTGTTTTCAGTAACGTTAACTGTCAGTCTTCAGTAGACATGTATACGTAACGTTTGCACGACAACTGTTTATACTGTTGTGCTGACCGAGAATACTTTTTAGTTTGGTCCGGTGTTGCTATGCTGACGGCCGTTGTTTTTTTAGGCTGAAGGATGAAGAGACAGGACTCTGACGAGCAGGAGACAACAGTGGAGAATCCCGCTGGAGCGCCACCCAGCCCGGGGGACACAACAGAAAGTACAGAACCCGCTGAAACTCCCGGGAGTCCACAGGGAGGAGAATCCCAGGCGGCTGAAACTCCACCTCTTGACGCCAGTTCTAATGATGGTTGTAAGTAACCTAGAAACCATAAACAGTACATTATTTGAGTCACGGAGGTATTCGGGTCTATACTGGTCTAAGACCACAGGCACTGACAGCCAGTAATGCACTGTCATAGTGTTTTCCTTGAACAAGTGCAGAAATTAAAACCACTCTGTTGATTGACTGTAAGAACATTGGGGTTATTTGGCTGTGTGTGTTGGGTTATTTCATATGGCGCGCTGGTTTTTCTTCAAGATGGAGTTAGTTTGTCAGCTCTTTCTTAAACCAGTCTTTGCAGTTGTATTTAGTTGCAAAATGTAACATGTATGTATAGAACTAGTACACAGATAGTCTTGGTGGGAGGGTTATTAAGGATTAGACATGAGTGTAGTACTTGAATAGCTGGATCGTGAAATGTCTGAATGTTCTTACTCTTATTTTATATTATTTCTTCCATCTCTTGATGTGCATTTGATAGCATTAGACATACACAGTGTACCTAAATGCAATGAGAAATTGGCAAGTTTTGGCAGCTAGCTTTGATGATTGTTACCTAATAATTGTTGCCTAATAATACACTTTTAACACATCTGTAACAAAACATGTGGTCTCCTTTTGGGGTCCGTGAAAGAAAATGGAAATTAAACCAGTGGTCATTACAGTCACATGACTCCTCTATCCTCTTCCTCTCAGTGGCCGAGGCGGGCGCCCTGGCCTCCACCTGCGACATGGCCGAGGAGCTGAGCAGGCAGCTGGAGGACATCCTCAGCACCTACTGCCAGCAGGAAGCCGCCGAGGACGCGGCCCTGCCCAACGGCCAGACGGACGGCCTGGAGGTCAACGGCGTAGCCGACAGGGAGGACGGCAAGACGGAGGAGGTCAAAGTGAACGGCGGCAGCGGTGGCGTAGAGAAGGACCAGAAGAAGACGCAGGACAAGAAGAAAGTGAAAGGGCTCGGTGAGCTGCAGGGGTAGAGTGGGCATCATGTGCAGGAGAAGAACTACCCTTAGTGTTGCCAGTGCACGTTCATTCAGTGGGTGGGAGTTGTGTGATGTGCTTGATGCATGTGAAAACTACTACGATAAGAAGCTTGGGAAAAGTACTACCATCAGCATTGCCAGTGATCTAAGATTCAGTGTTAATAGCCTCAAGCCCTAGAAATGTCACTCCCTAAAGTGTGTAGATCAATTTGCCCTGTCAGTCTGAATACTAATGTGTGTGTGTGTGTGTGTGTGTGTGTGTGTGTGCGTGTGTGTGTGCGTGTGTGCGTGCGCGTGCGTGTGCGCGCGTGTGTGTGTGTGTGCTGCAGGAAAAGAGATAACTCTTCTGATGCAGACTCTGAACACACTGAGCACCCCTGAGGAGAAGCTGGCAGGCCTGTGTAAGAAGTATGCAGAACTGGTGAGTCCAAAAGGCCCTTCTCCCTACAAGGCTCTGACCGTGGCCTCCATGACACAAAACAGGCCTGGTGTCGACCTCTGCTCCCGAGAAGGCAGAAGGCAGGCTGGGGTTTTAGGAATGCATGGCTTCTTTAGTTTGTGTCCTGGATATCATATTCGTGAATTGAGAGACAGGGCGAGTCCTACCTCTGACACAATAACCTATTTGAATTTGAATTGTTTTTTGACTCTTAATACTTTTGACTCCACTTCTCTAGAGTCCTCAAAACTCTTTGTTGCCTTGATGAGCATTTAGATCTTTTAGAGGTGTTTTATTTGCTAATGCATGATGAACAAATTCTTCAAAGCCACTTTATATGGAAATTGCATGCAGAAAACCTGAGGGCAAAGCCATGTGTCAAGCATCACAGGGCCGTCAAAGCTGATGACCTCTGCTTCCCAGCGTCCATCCGTGCTTGACAGGGAGGGAGGGAGGGAGGGAGGGAGGGTGTGTGTGTGTGTGTGTGTGTGTGTGTGTCTGTCAGACTGCAGTCAGCAGCAGGGAGAAACCTGGCACCGGGTCAGTTCTCTTGTCACGGTATCAGATTTGGCATGGCTCACTGCAGCAGGAGAAGCTAATGGAGCAGAGCGAAGGGTAGAGGCTCGGGACGGGAGTCCTGCAGAGGTGGCTCAGCTTAGTGGTGTGTGTGTGGGGAAACAATAACGGGAAAGGGCAGTGCATTCCCAAAACACCCGCTAATTCTGCCACAGACCTCATCGAGCTGGTTAATTACTAAAGTAAACAGGAAGCAAACAAACAAAGGGTTATATTCAGTTCAGATACACAAATGAATTGGCTTTAGCAAATCACATTTTATACTTGATGAAGTGGGTTTTATGTGTTGATAAGGCCGTAACTGTTATCACCAGGAAATTCAATATTTAATATTTAGTAAGTAGCTTTTTGTTTTGATTATATTTTGCTGATATCATTAGTGAAACACTATCTGAAAGTTCACTGATGAGCTGTTCACAGATTTAAAACCGTGTGAAGTTAATAGAGGAAATGAGCCTCTTGTCGGTCTTTCCTCTCTGAACCGTTGGCCCTGTGTCGTCTGGCAGCTCGAGGAGCACCGCAGCTCCCAGAAGCAGATGCGCGTGCTGCAGAAGAAGCAGACGCAGCTCATCCAGGAGAAGGACCACCTGCGCAACGAGCACAGCAAAGCAATCCTGGCGCGCAGCAAGCTGGAGAGCCTGTGCCGTGAGCTGCAGAGACACAACCGCACGCTCAAGGTGAGCTCGGGCCTCACAGTTGAACAGCGCGCCACGCAGTAAATCCACATTTTTAGTTTTCCCAGTTCACATAACAGCATCCCCACCTCAAAAGGGTCGTTCACACCAGGAATGATAATTGTGAAGATAACTATAACGTTACAAGCATCTACACTGACCAACGACAAGGAAAATCTCCCTTCGTGTTGATGAATGTGATGGCTAAAATTTGAAGGATTCTGATTGGCTGTCAGCTTTTTATCGTTCTCAAAATCGTTCTGAAAGTGATCCCCAATCACTCCCCATTGTTCTTCATGTTATATTGTTATGTGTAGACGTCATCATTCACATTAGCTAGGATGATACTTTTTTGTCATTATCGTCATAGTTATCGTTCTTGGGGTGAACAGGCTTTAAAGGTAGGCAGAACCTCCTCAAATTCTAAAATATAGGCCTATTAGAAAGTCTCAAAAGGCCTATGAGCATAATTTACGACTTTAGTTCATTGCATATTTTGAAAGTGCATACATGTCTCACAGACAGAACAGTTGCGTATTTGATGAACCCCACATTATAAGCTGGTTGCTCGGCTGTTGAGTTGACTACTGCCGCCGTAACCTTTTTATGTTTCCCCTCCCCGTTGCAGGAGAGCGGTGTCCAGCGCGCGCGGGCCGAGGAGGAGATGAGGAAGGAGGTGACGTCCCATTTCCAGGTGACGCTCAACGACATCCAGGCGCAGATGGAGCAGCACAACGAGAACAACGCCACGCTGCGCAAGGAGAACATGGAGCTGGCCGAGAAACTCAAGAAGCTCATCGAGCAGTATGAGCTCAGGGAGGAGGTGAGGGAGTGTGTGCGTGTGTGAGAGAGAGAGAGAGAGAGCTCAGGGAGGAGGTGAGGGAGTGTGTGTTAGAGTTCTCAACGGGTCGGGTCGGCCCGACAAACCCGACGGGACCCGCAGGTTCGGGCCGGGTTCGGGTCGAAAATAGGCCTATAAGCAAATGACTCGGGTCGGGTCGGACCTCGGGGTTAATCTTTTCTGCTCAGTGAAAAAAAAACATTTATTAATCATCGCAGCTGTTCACCGTAAAGAAAGTCTGCTGCTGCGTGCAACGTGCATCATGGAGAGGGGCAGGGGCAGACGCTGCGTGCACGCCTTTAGCCTGGAGAAGAAGATGGAGTTGGTGAAAAGTAGGCTGAACTTGCCGCAGGTGAATTCACCGTCGCTACTACAGGAGTGGGGAAATCAGAGGTCTGGAAAGTGTTTGGAGTGGTGCTGGATTCTGATGAAAATTCTGCAGGTTATGTGCAATGCTCAAAATGCAAGGTGCTGATTAAATATGTGACCCTGCAAGGCGAAACCAGTCGCTTTGGTAAAATTTACAAAAAAAAAGTTATTGTGCTCACGTGAACGGCCATGAACTAAGCTTTCCAACGATATGTATATCGAGGGTATAGCCTATTGCAAAAAGTATCGCTAAGATAACCGCATCCAAAGCTGGCATGGTTCTTCCGTCACGATACGCCAGAAGAGGAGAAAATCACTGTTTTAAGTAAATTGTCACGCTAATGTGTTGAATATTGACCTAAATAAAGTCAGGGTTTAACAGTCAAAACGTAGCCTATGTTTTACGTCGGGCCCAGAATTCATGTTGATGTGTCTGGTTACATCGGGTCCGGGCTTTAAAAGCCGTGTGTGTGTGTGTGTGTGTGTGTGTGTGTGTGTGTTCAGTGAGGAGGTGAGGGAGGGAATGTGAGTATGATGGAGAGCTCAGGGAGGAGGGAGTGTGTGTGAGAGAGCTATTAGGAATTTGTATAGATTGATCAGTCATCGTTATTTCTGTGGGAGATCTGAGTGTGATTTTGGAGGTTTATCCACATGGTTTCGTTTTTAAAACACAAGCTTTCATATGACTTGGAAGGATCTGAACCACAAAGATTTAGTTCTCATGCAAAAACAGGATAATGGTTATGGGCAATTCCACGCAAAACTGTCACGTCCATAACGCCAACTAAATGCCATGGTATTGTACTCCCCTAGCGCATCGTGCCTAACAACGGCCCTTAGCTGTTGTAGAATCAGTGTAACCTACGGCCTCTTGGGGCTTATTGCTTAATTCTACAACCAAGAAGAGTTATGTGTTATGTGCATTATGGACGTGACAGTTTTGTGTGGAATTGCCCTTATCATTAATGTAGCTAAAGTAGTATAGCTAATTCAATTAAATCTGTGTGTCTTAATCCTTTTGCAGCATATAGACAAAGTGTTCAAGCACAAAGACCTACAACAACAGCTGGTAGACGCTAAACTCCGCCAGGCCCAGGAGTTACTTAACGACTCAGAGGATCGCCACAAGAAGGAAAAAGAGTTTGTACGTTTTACATTTCTTACCATATATCTATAGATCTCATGTGTCGTTACATTGTAATGTGTGTGTCTGAAAGAGCATCTGTCTCATTAGCTGGTTGCATTGCTTGGCTTTCTTCTCCTCAGCTCCTGAAAGAGGCCATGGAGTCTCAGAGAATGTACGAGCTGATGAAGCAGCAGGAGGAGCACTTAAGGGAGCAGGTAAGCCCCCTGCACTTACGTTAAGGAGTTAAGGAGCTAGAGAAGTGGGGAATAATGGATATTTTGTTTCTTAGCTTGTTAAGCATTGACTTAAGTTACTTTTGTCCATGACTAAAAAAATTTCTTCTTGCAAAGTTATTAATTTCCACCTCGAATGTGATTTGAAATATTTTGCATGTGCACTCTCCCTTTACAGTTGTCATTATACACAGAGAAGTTTGCAGAATTTCAAAATACGCTTTCCAAGAGCAATGAGGTGTTCACAACTTTCAAACAGGAAATGGAGAAGGTAATTGCCCTCCTGTAAGGTGTGAGTGAGTGGAAAAGGGAACAGGCCTTATGACAACTGGTTACAGACGTCCTAACTTATCAGTAGGGTGTTTATTTAAGGTGTGTTGGAATGTAAAAGAAAAGTAAGAAAACAGAACGTTATTGATCCCGCCATATGTATTGCAAAATGTGATAATAATATGTTCTGCATCGTTTCTTTGGGGATCAATAAAGTAATACATGTGGTAATCTATTATACATGACACCGCTTACTCAGCAACGCGAGCCACGAGTGGTCATTAAGCTGTGGTTTAATCTGTCCACCTTGGCCGCAGATGACAAAGAAGATTAAGAAGCTGGAGAAGGAGACGACGATGTACAGGTCACGCTGGGAGAGCAGCAACAAAGCCCTGCTGGTGATGGCAGAGGAGGTGAGCGGCCGTTTGAATGTCATGAGCACGCTGGGCTGTCCCAAAGGGAGGAAGTGCGCTGCCACTGTCAGCGGCAGCTTCCTGAGAGAAACAGAAGGGGAATGGGTGCATCAGTGATCAAACTAGAAAGGCATGCCAAAGCCATAATGAGCTCATATGCCAGTGTTTCTCAAACTTTTTCAGACCAAGGAACACTGAACCAATAAAAAAAATAAAATAAAAAAACTCATAGACCAACTAACTTAAAAAAAAAAACAATAGGACTACTTCAGCAGTATATTACACAATACCCGCTGAAGCATTTTTTGATAACTTTTTGCACCTTGCTTATTGGGTCAGAGGATTCATATGATTTTCTTCTAAATAATCCGGTCTTGATAGTTTGATGCTAGTTATGTTTCTAGTAAACTAATGGTATTCCAGTTTTAAAAATGCTTAAGCAGTGTCGCAAAACTGTTGGCTTGTTGAATTCTGTCAGGACTATTAAACAGACAATTCAAATAATACTCGATTTACATGCGAGTTAGTTGAATATTGCAAACACCTCATCTAAATGATATTTTACCACTTCTGCTCGTGGACCACTACAGGGATAGCCTGCGGACCACACTTTGAGGAACACTGCCATATGCGCAATGAAGTTTGTTTGTCAGTGTAGTATATTTTATATTTATTATATATTTATTTACTTATTGATGTATTTATTGATGGTAACGAATATTATGTAGTGTGGTAATAATAGTGTCACTGGCTATGAAAATATTTGAAAAGGTCATAGAAAATCTATTGGCTATATTGTAGTGGCCGTGTATGCTGACCACCGAGGTCCTGTCCTGTGTGTCTATTGTAGAAAACGCTGCAGGATAAGGAGCTGGAGGGCCTGCAGCAGAAGGTGCAGCGGCTGGAGAAGCTGTGTCGGGCGCTGCAGATTGAGCGCAACGAGCTCAGCAAGAAGATCCAAGATGGCAGCAACCCACCAGAGGCCTCCGGAGGAGGAGGAGGAGAGAGAGGAGGAGGAGACGCAGATAGAGGAGTTGGTGAGGAGCAGGAGGCCACAGACTCTGAGGAGGGCAGCTCCTCCTCTCTCCCTGTCCCCGACGCCGCCCAGCCAGAGACTGCGGCCGCCGCTGGCTCCTGCTCCGCTGCGTGCCACTGCGTGCCCGAGCTGGTGGCCGAGGCGCAGAGGGAGGTGTGCGTGCTCGCGGCCCAGGATTGAGGGCCCTCCAGAGGCAGAGGCCCAGAGCCTCTTCTCCCTCACCCCCTCCCCTCTCTCTCTTTCTCTCTCTCTCTCTCTTCCCCACCCATCCATCCACCACCACTACCATTACCTCCCTACACCAGCTGTCCAGCTTTAGGTTTCGCTCCGCCGCCGCCACCGCAGCCGCAAGTGTGGTCATGTCTGTGTGGCGGTCTCCTCTCCGCTCGAAGAGTTGGCCGTCGTCAGGGAAGATTGTGCCTTTCGAGATGGTTCTTACTCTGCGCCTTTCTCACTTTTTGTTTATTTGACGTGTTCGCATTTATTAGCCTGTTTTTTTTTTTTTTATTTGTTTCTTTTTTTTCTCTCCCAAGTCCATTCCATTTGGGCAATAAGCACTGCAACCTGAAAGTGAGCTCACTATCGAGCGTTTTGAACAGGCACAGAAAAGTCGCCGCTGCTTGAAAATGCTAAACCTTTATTGAATAAGACGGAGCTGAAATGATCTTGTGCGTACAAACCTGTGTGGGTTTGTGTGAGTGGGTGTGTGTTTGTGTATAGGGGTGTGGACATGTACTCTTGCTTGCACTGCTGCATCTGTCTGGATTATATTTACCATTGAGAAACTAAAGTGGATGTTTAAGAGCACCTATGAAAGTCTTTGAATGTGACTGCAGTGGACCAAGTGCAAAGACTTCATCTTGGGTTTAGTTTCAGTCTTAAGTTAGTAAAGTTAAGTCTTTCGCCTTAATGTATATCTTCACTCACTCCATATTTTAAATGATACGTTGTTCCTAATATTAAAAAAAATATTTCAGAATTATTACAGGAAGGTGTAGTTTTCCCCTCTTCCAGATTGTTTATGTAACTAAGTCTTTCTGCATAGTCAAAATGGCAGTATTTGTAATACCACTAAGTTGACTTTGAATTGGTTTATTAAATATTTTGAGTTTATATATTGACTATATTGAGTTTATATATTGTCTTAGGTGATCCATATATGGCATTTTGCTTCTCATTCATTCCATTGTATTACTGACAAACATTTCACTTGAATGTGATCATGACCACTGAAAAATATAAGACCAGTTCTATCTTTCGATACATGAATCATTTGATCTTCATATAGCATACAGATACTATAATCTTTTGAATTGAATCAGGTAAATAAAGTGACAACAGATCATTCCTATGCAATACCAGCCTCTGGTCTGTTCAGATGCCTTTTGTTTGGTTTCTGTTTGAGTACCACCGCAAGGCTTTATCACCCTCCTATGAGAGAAGGAATGTATAATTTCACCTCTTATATTCAGCACATGCTGATATTGCGCTCAAAGATTGTTTTCCTTTACTTTTAACTTTTTTTTTTTTTTTTGCTTTTGATAAAAAATATTCCCCTCTTGTCTATTTTAAGTCTACCTTTTTACTGTCCCTAATGTCAGCAAAGAAACTGTTTTACCATCTACTGTTTTGTCCAGTGGTAAGATAACTGTAGCATGGGGTTATTGTCCAGTTTATATTTAAGTCTTCCATTTGACTCCATGTATTGTGGACAGATAACTGAGCTCTGATTTCTGAGAACCAGTTAAGTGCAACAAAAAGCAAACTTCATCTTTGCTAGATTTCTTTCATGGCAAAAGTAAGATTTTTATTTTCATTCCTTTGCACTACTGTTGGAACCTACTGCATTGAATAGGTACCAAAGATGTCATGGCTCCTTTATTTGTTTTTGTTTTTTTGTGACCTGTACAAATAATTTGAAAATTAAAGATATTCAGAAAAGTATTGTGGGTTCATGAATCTTTCTGTGAAGAACAAGTAAAAATAACACTGGCAGTTACTTGCATTTTCCTGTTATTGTAATATGTCTCAGTCAGAAGGAGAGGCCTTTGCTGAAGTCATAAGTTGATCTGATTTATTAATCATAACACGCAGGGCAGGGGAAACCTGTGGCCTAGTCTCATAATAGGAACACTTGCTAAGACCCTCATGAGTTACACGGAAATATATTATAGTAGCACAGGAAGTTGAGCATTTCCTTTCCGCCTCTTAACCCGGCGCTGTTTACACGCGTGCCGATTTCTTTTTAGCAAATTGTCTGAAATCGACAGATTCATAGGATATCAACTCGGCAGTTATGGTAAGCAGACGCATTATGTATTTCTAATGCATTCGGAATGAGTGATGATGTACTAGAATCTGAAAGTTTTCTTTATATATTAAACACTTGCCTGGCTAAATAGCTAACAAGGCAACTGTCCAGCTATGTCTTTTTCAATAGCTAACGGTTTGCCTCAGATAAAACAGGTTATACGATCATTCAAGTCTACAACATTTAATATGTCTAGTTTGACTTTTGTTATGAATCACCTGTATATTCATCAATCAGCTTATATTCAATCAACTTCACATTACAACAGAATTACCAAAGAACGTTAGCTAATGTTAGCAGATGGCATCTAGATAGAGGCTATGATCAATTTCGGACGAAATTGATGTTTTTCCTGTTATTGTTATGTAACAGTTATACGGTGTATGTAAGACTATATACCTATTGTTTTACTTGTAGTACTTAACGTTGGTTGACTTGAATACACAATATGTTCATGCTGATTCATGAATGAATTGACTGTCATTCTTTTTTCCCTCTATAGAAACCCATTCTGTTACAGGGCCATGAAAGGGCCATCACACAAATCAAATACAACAGGGAGGGCGACCTTTTGTTTTCCGTTGCCAAGGACCCCGTAAGTTTAATGGCATACATTTGTCTGACTTTTACATTTTGACTTGAGCATCCATGTCTAGCAATATGGATGTTGGGGATATGCTCACATCTTTTCCTTGTTCAGGTGGCTAACGTGTGGTATTCTGTGAACGGAGAAAGGCTGGGCACATACAATGGACACACTGGTGCCGTATGGTGTGTAGATTGTGACTGTATCCTTTCCCAAATAAATCTGCATTTAAGATATTACTGCCTGCCTTTTTATTGGTGCAATTTGGAATGTCATATATTGTCACTCATTTCCTGATATCGAACCTGATTGCTTTGGGTATGGTTCTTTCACCCAAACTGGAAATGTAGAGCATTGGTGTGTTGTCCTTAATAATTACCACAGGGGATACCAAGCATGTGTTGACAGGTTCTGCTGACAACAGTTGTAGACTGTGGGATTGTGAGACGGGTAAGTTGAAAAACACTGGACCTCTGGAGGTCATATTAAGCATGTTCTTTGTTCATATGTTAACATCATCTTAAATGCCAGTTCAATTATACATAACTGATTTTAATGTCCACATGTGTATGCTGGTCATTGATGGTTGGGCATTGCATCTGAAAGCTTTAACACTATGGATCTGTGTGTGTGTTTTTGTGTAGGTAAACAGCTTGCGCTCCTGGAAACGAGTTCTGCTGTGAGGACCTGTGGCTTCGACTTTAGTGGCAACATAATTATGTTCTCCACCGATAAACAGATGGGTTACCAGTGCTTCCTGAACTTCTTTGACCTAAGGGACCCTCAGCAGATCGGTAGGTACAATGCTGCACACACCTGCATATCGGTTCCCTTTATGTCATCCAGCAAAAATATATGTACCTTTTCCTTGATTATGTTTTCTTGATATAGGATGTCTTTACCAAAAATCTTCACACGTTCCTTACTAGTTAACAGAGTTTCTTTTATTTTGATCTTTTTTTGGACGTCATGTTTGCTTAAGATATTCATTGTCCAGAACATAAGTCACCTTTAGTGAAAAATGTAAAGTTGTTGCAGTTTTCATTCCGTTCTGCAAATTCCACATACAATACAGTTACAGTGACTGAAACATGTTCAAAATGGTATTCATATAAATGCACATTTACGTTATACGTGTAAGCTGCCAGGGTTTGCTGTCACTTAACCACATTTATAATAGATGTATTTGATGTTTTTTATAATTTTTTTATTTTTTAATTTAATTTTTTATTATTTCATGAATTCCCTCTGGAGTGACCTGTAAGTATCATTTGTGGACCTTACCCTCTAATGTTCCCTGGTCTCTTCCTCAGAGGACAACCAGCCCTACCACTCAGTGCCCTGCAATGAATCGAAGATCACCAGTGCTGTCTGGGGACCCCTGGGGGAGTTTGTCATTGCTGGCCATGAGAGTGGCGAGATCAACCAGTTCAGTGCCAAGGTACAGAATGCTTGCATTTCATTTCCCTTATCATTACATTAGCACCAATATGTGTGTATGTTTCTTAACGATCCAGACTTGCAAATGTCACCTAATTCAATATTGACAGATCTTATGTTCATTTTTCTGTGTGTGTTTGTGTCTGTCTGTGTGTGTGTGTGTGTGCCTGCGCACACAGTCTGGGGAGATTCTGAAGACAGTGAAGGAACACACAAAGCAGATCAATGACATCCAGTCGTCTGTGGATCTCACCATGATCGTCACCGCCTCCAAAGACTGCACCGCCAAGGTAGGAGAACCTGCTCTCACTGGACATTCACAGACATGGGGCTGTTTAAACTCTACTGTGTGCATCAGTAAGGGTAAGAGGGCTAAAGGAATGAATGGGCGCTGGGTAGTGGACACTTGGTGCCTAATCACCTGTGTATGGCGAGGACAACTTGCTGTGCTGTCCTGTTGTATGATTGCTGGACTGGGTCCCAGCCTGGAGCAGGCGATTTTCTGTTATGTCTGTGAATGTACCAGCCTCTTTGAGCACCACAATATTAGAAAGAATGCAATGAAGGTACACAGATGATGGCTGCCATAGCAAGGTGTTGGAGTGGTCTATATGTAATGAGACGGGTGATGGTGGATTACCACATGGTCAGGGTGATGTACTCTGCAACTATTTGAATGTTTTTGTTGATAATTCTAGTCAATAATAGTGTGTGTTCAGACATCTTTTGGCTCAAGTATGTTCTCAGCACTTCTAGAAAAAATACTATTTTCCTTGCAGAGCAAAAGTGGTTCATCAGATGAACTCTGCAAGATCATGTCCTCATTATGAAGATCTGTAATAGGATTAAATGCTTTGTCTGTAATAGAATTAAATGCCTGTCTTTGATTCCTCACAACCTGCCTAATTTACTCTAGGCCAACTGGAGTGGTATAATCAAGTACATACAGCATCATAAACACAGGAGATGTGTATATATCCATAGAAGGAGAAGTGTGCCCCCCCAAAAAAAAACACTTGCTGTTCTCAGAAAGTCATTGCCATGTTGCATTTGTCCTCACAGCTTTTTGACTCCACGTCACTTGATCACATCAAGTCCTTCAAGACTGAGAGACCCGTCAACTCCGCTGCCATCTCTCCCAGCATGGACCATGTAAGACCAACAGCACCCCTCAGCCAGCCCGGCTTAGAATATGTGTATGTGTATGTGTGATTGAAAGCCCTGACCTGTCTGTCTCTATGATGTGTGCAGGTGGTCATGGGTGGTGGTCAAGAGGCCATGGAGGTCACAACCACATCCACGAGGATTGGCAAGTTCGAGGCCAGGTGAGCCCTTGCTTGTACTAGTCAGTTATATACCTGTTTGCAAAAGCCTCCCTTTTAGCTAAAATAAGTGAATCAATTATCTTGAATGTGGGGGCATGTAAACTACTAACACTGGGTATAATAACATCTTTCAGCAGATGTTGAGTAAAGATAAGGGCAGAAAAAACAATATGGACTCATTAAGTGCAATTTATAAGGAACATGTTTTTTCTTCTCAAGAAGCTGTTCATTCTTTAAGAAATAGGAGCTGACACTACTTTGTCTATTTCTTAATAGGGAATATGCATCAAGCCAGTAAACCCTTAAATGAGTTGGACATAGAAATTTCATCTCAGTTTGATACCACAAAATATTGATTACTTCTCACTTGAGGAGGCTGTCAGGTCTTGTTAGTGTCAGAATGCCACTAACAAGGTTATCCCATTTGCTACGGGTCCACTCATCCACAAACATTCTGTTCCCTGAGGGATACCACCTTGAGGTGTAGGAATAAAATGAGAATTTCACCTTAAATTCACCTTTCATGCACCACTTACCTAATGAACCAGACTACTTAGGTGACTTAAACTTAAGCCACCGTTTCCCAACCTTGGGTTGGGACCCCATGTGTGGTCACCTGAAATTCAAATGGGGTCGGCTGATATCTTACAATTGACCAGTACATTACATAAAAATATATATACATTACATACAAAAAATATATTAAAAAATAAACCCCATGATATCCAAGTTAAGTAACTAATCGGATCCTTCATTACAATCGATCTATGTAAAAATAAACTTAGACATCCCGCATTAGATCATGGGTAATACTGCTTGATCAACGTTCCAATTTGCAAGCGTTTGCGAACGTTTTCCTATGTTTGCGAATTTAAACGCACCGATGGTTTTGAATTATCTTGTCATATCCAGCACCCAATAGTCTGCACAAGCCATTCATTTGTCAGTTGCAAAGGTTTTAATTTAATACGGAAAGCCCTCTGACCTGTCTGTACTCTAGTTATGTGGTTGAAGTTCTAAGGATGTGGTGTGTTTATCTGTTCCTGCCGCCTTCTAGGTTCTTCCATTCGGCCTATGAAGAGGAGTTTGGAAGAGTAAAGGGACATTTCGGTCCCATCAACTGTGTAGCTTTCCACCCAGATGGGAAAAGGTAAGAAAAAAATATCTTCTCACACAGCAGTCCACATTAGATTTTCAGAGATTCTGTTTGTCTCTTCCGTTGGACCTTTTCCCCCTCAAATACTAAGATCAACTACCTATTCTGTTACTCTGTAATAACACAACAGGTAATTTCTTTGTGATTTGACTCGCCATTTGATTGCCTCTCTGGTTGACATCTAAATGTCTGCACTATCACTATCCTGTGATTATCTTGTGTTGTAGGTAAATATGTATTGTTTGTTGTTGCCGTATGATGTCTTTGTTCAATGTAGCTTGAATGTCAGTCGCCAAGTGTAAATCACTTTGGATTAAGGCGTCGGCTAAAATGAATAAATGTAAAGGTGAAAGTATTGAGGCGGTGGATATACTGTAGAGACGTAAATTTTCAGATAGTTAAACACTATAACATGATGAAAACAACATAGCACTAAGGGTTAAGGATGTTGATTTTTAAAGATGCCAGAGGAGGTCAAGATGTGTGGGTGTGGTTGCAATTGGTGCCAACGTTTTTTGTGTTTTTTGTGTGTGTGTTACAGTTATAGCAGTGGAGGAGAGGACGGATACACCAGAATTCACTACTTCGACCCCCAGTATTTCGACTTCGAGCTGGAGGCGTAGACACCTTCGGAAGCAGCAACATTCCATCTGAGCGCTGACCCCAGATCAGTCGTATGGCAGCGTGTCAGCAGCACACGGCGAAGCAGCTCCAACCATCGGCTGCACTTATGCATTTCTGGTTTTTGTATGCTTGGTTTTACTTCAACACATCACTCTCTATGAGCCTTACTCCAGGGTCTATTAAATTAATGGATATTGTTAATAAAAACTTGGTTTTGAGGCATTATGTTTTTTACTGGTTTGTTTTGCTCTTCATGCAAATGTTTGGCTGAAGTGAAATGTGTTGCACATCCTTCAGTGTGATGACACTGTCTCAGTGTTATGATTAGGTAGTGGTATCAAACATTTTTGAAGACATTTGTTCCTTTATAGGTAATCATTAAATATAAGTATTTTAGAAATCTTAAACGTCCTAGCCCATCCTGAATCCCAGGCCTGTGCCTGAGAATTTAGGTTGCCTTCCCACTCGGTCTGTTTAACTGGACCGTACCCGAGTGTGATCACTACCCCCTAGCCCTGACCCAGCTGCTCTCTGATCACGACATTTTTGTTTGCATAGTCCGTTTGTCATAAACACTAACTTCTTTTTTCCAATATCGATTGACAACGTTGCAAAAACGGCAGTTTATTTCCTGATTTTGCAACAGATAGCATTGAACTGCACTGGGGTTCTAACGAACCGTACCCCAGACCACTGTTTTCTAACGGACTCTGGTCCACACCCAGGTTCGGCATGTGTTCACATTAGCAAAAATCACCGAACCATCGGTCCAAACGAACTCAGGTCTGGACCAAACGGTCTAGTGTGAATGCACCCTTAGAGCCTTGTGATAATCACTATTTCAAAAATGAATATGGTGAATTAATGCAACAAACCAACTGTTAACCTTTAATCTGGTGTTTTCTGAGTAACATTCTGGGGTTGCAGTCAAATTCCAGGCATGGAATTGTTAATCAGTAAAAGTAAAGGAAGTTATGAAACTTGGTTTTGTCTAATACACATCTAAACTCATCTATATAATACATAGAAATGATATGTATTATATAGAAATGCTATGTAGATTTCTAATCTAATGACTAGACTAACTCTTCCCTTGATTAAATATGTAGCCAATGAATTTCTACATGATAGTTCAAGATTTCAGAAGGTATGTCCTTGAGTAATGGAACACTTAATATGAAAAAGAACCTTGGATCACTATTGAATAATATTTACATTATTGATCAAGAGACATAATTTGATTTTCTTTGTTTTATTTACCAAATTCATTGTTATAGACATTTCACAACATCTGAACTTTTTGGAAACCCAAACCGGACCGCAGGTCCATCGAACCTGCTAATAGCTGCTCCCCATATAGCAGTAACGTAACATCTGCGGGTAAAGCCCTCTTCTCCCTGTGCCCCCCACCCCTTATGTCCCCAGTCCTCCCTCCATCCATCCAAAAGACATACAGCTACGTT
Source organism: Alosa pseudoharengus (assembly GCF_046254945.1). NCBI lineage: Eukaryota > Metazoa > Chordata > Actinopteri > Clupeiformes > Clupeidae > Alosa > Alosa pseudoharengus. Next base: position 17,721,260 of record NW_027468685.1, on the reverse strand, counting down.
CACAGCCATCAAAGCAGACATGGTAATAAAAACAAATTGTGTCACATTTTTTAATCTTTTTCTTAAAAACAAGGTAAAAGAATGCGGCAGCAGGAATAGGCATCCAGAGGAAGAAAAGGAGAGATACCAAAAAGAAAGGGGGAAAAAAAGGGGAAATGTACAAATTTGAATGTCCATGATGTGAAATAACTTAAGAGATGAAAGCCTGTGAAAGAGCCAGGGAGAGTTTGAGAGCTGGTGCGCATTTTCTGAATTGTGACTAGTTCAGGTCCGGTTTGGTTGAGGTACTGTTTTAAGCAGAAGAACAAAAACAAAAAGGTACTGATCGGATGCAAACTGAAAAATAAACATTAAAACAGAGGTGAAAATAATAGGAAGAAAAAAAAAAACATACATCTTGCATTTCAATTCACACTGGCAATGCAAAAAACTTTATACCGCTTCTTAAGAATACAAATAGTAAAATGAGTCTTAGAAAATAATTTACAGTCTTTTGCTTCCGCAATCTAACCTCTATTCTGTGTGTGTGCGTGTGTGTGTGTAGATGTGTACAGTTGTGTGTGTAAGTGCATTTGTGTGTGTGTGAGGTGGGGCATCTGACAAGGTCATGCATCCACAAGGACTTCTGGGCTTCAATTTCTCAGGTTGTCTTCAGTTCTTCTTTTGGCCTAGTAATACAAGGAGTCATCAGTATCTTTTGCACCCATAAAATAAGAGAATCTTTAGCAGCAACAACAACCATCATCCTCCTCCTCCTCCACATAAAAAGCAGGACACTGGGACCAGCCTGACTAGCGTCCAGGTGTGTACTCACCCCTTTGTGTCCATTTTCTCTTCAGGTGCTTTCTCCTCTTCTTTCACTTCAGCTAGAGGCAAAACATAGGACTCTTTTAAAACACTTAAAAAAAACACACACAATGGGGGTTGTAAAATGATTCCTAGGCACAAACAGAAGACCATAGGCAGTGTACTAGAACGTTGATTTGTGAGGGTTGACCAAGTGAGTTGTGGCTCACCTTTCTTCTCCTCTCCGTCCTTCTCCTCCTCCGTCTTGACCCGTTTGGCCTTCTTGAAGTTGGCGGCATTCCTGCGTCCCCCGCCCTGGCCCTCGTCCTCAGAGTCGGAGAACTCCTCTTCACAGGCTATCCTCTTGTCGTGAGCACGGACTGCAAGGTAAAAGACACGCCATCATCATCATCATCTACCTCACCTGCTACATCCAGGGCCTGAATAACAGTTACACACTTGGACTTCAAGGGACACATGAAAAAAAAAAAAAAAAAAGCTTCCGACAGTATGGCTGAGGGTCTCTGAAAGGATGCTATATCCGGCTATAAAGACTTAAGAGACACTTTGAAAAGTGAGAGTTGAGAAAAGCATGCCAGGGCAGAGCACTAGGACAGAACAGAGGCCATAAGTGTACGGGCTACAAGAGAACTCTGGGTTCCTGGGACATGACATACTGGAGATGCGCTTGTCAGGGTCCTCTTCCTCGTCACCGCTGTCCTCCTGTACAGCGTCCTCTGGGATGGCCTGCATCTGCACACCAGGGGCATGGGGCAGCATGCGCAGGTTCTCAAATAGACGCTGCCTGCACGTACACACACACACACCAAGTCAATCAAATATGGCTCTTTAAACAAGCACACATGTATGTCTATGTAAAACTGTGCTTATCCTTGTTTGTATAGATGTACAGGTTTCTAAATCAAGCTTGCCATACCACTGGTGCATTTAAAGTACATGTAGATATATTTTCAAGATAAACTATTTAAACACACTTCTATGGTACAAAACTATATTTCTGTAAGTTCCAAAAGATAAACAACACATACTTGATCTTCTCCAGGTAGTCATTTGTGTTCTGGTTGGTCATGTTGGATGGACTGATGTGAAGTTTGAAGTCTGGGCCGAAGTACTCAAAATAGTCATTGTACGGGAGCTCTGGACATCAAAATAAGAGATTTCACCACCACCACCACTCAAACACAACAAATGTCACATAGTTGGTTTATGAATTTCAAATGACACTTTTGAAAATTGAATTGGCAAAAAGGTAAATGTGAAACTCAGTTGAAAGGTCTTCATTTTTTTCCCTTCTCATTACTACTCATGGAGTCTTCTACTACTATTCATAAAGCTAAGCGATGATGCTTGTTTGTGTCGAGGCCTACCGTTGGGGATGGTGCTGTCCAGGGCCACGGCCGTCTCATAGGTCCAGCAGCGGGCCACGTTCCTGATGGTGTAGCCTCCGCCTCCCAGCATCAGCAGGGGCAGGTTAAAGCTCTTCATGTACTCTACACACTTGGCATGGCCTACAGGAAATGCCACAACATTAACACAGGGCCAAGCCGACTATAAGATACTATATATGCAAGTTAAATAAATACTCCAAAACTGTACATATATTGCGCTAACAATTCTTTATTAAGACCCCAACAGAGCGATGTCTCAGCACGTGGCCAGATGGTCATAAGAAACCTCAGGGATTCAAGAAGCATTTTCCAACCATTGATTTAATTATACGCCACACTTAAGTTCAATTCTTTTTTTTCTTCCCCCCCAACACCATAATCTAGACCAACAGCTTGCATCTAGACACACATTACACAGACAGGTAATTGCTAAAACAAACGCAGACAGGTGTTCTCCAGTACCTTTGATGGTGAGGTTGAAGCAACCCAGCCTGTCTCCAGACAGCGAGTCGGCTCCACACTGAAGCACCACAGCACTGGGCTGGTACATCTCCATCACTTTGGCCATGATCTGCCCAGAAACACACACCGTTAGGTATTACACATTTGGGCTAGAGCTGCCTCGCTAAAAAAAAAAAAAGTTACCAAAGTAAAATGAAGACTCAAGAGATACTAACAGGCTTAAAGATGGCCTCATAAGATTCATCATCGATACCATCCCTGAGGGGGTAGTTCACAGCATAGTATTTGCCCTTTCCTGCTCCAATGTCCTGTAAAAAAAGAAAAGAAACTTCAGTCAGTCCATACCTTTACACATTTATTCATTCCAACATATCTGAATTTAAATGGCTACTAAAGTAAGTGCATGTTGTGTGTGATGTCTATATGCTACTGAGACCCTTGAATTTCCCCTTGGGGATCAATAAAGTATCTATCTATCTATCTATCTATCTATAATAAACTGGACTTTGAAAACCAGCGATGTTTTACATCCCATACAAAACAAATCTCACCATGCACCAGTAAGTCATAATTCAAGCGTTTTACTGCATAAAATGCAACCAGCCAGCAATGCAAGCTGACAGGTTTGATGTCGAATTACTAAAACAGCAAATGTGTTTGAAGGCCATTTCATGAAGTTGCGCAAGATCTCAGGGACGGGCACTCACTCGGAGATCTCCTGTGCCAGGGAAGTACTCCCCGTACTTGTGGAAGGACACGGTCATGACGCGGTCCGTGGTGTAGAACGCCTCCTCCACACCGTCACCATGGTGAATGTCAATGTCTATGTACAGCACTCTCTGATGGTACCTGAAGCAGGGAGGGAGCAGACAGTTAAAACTAGATCAACCGCTTTTAAAAACACCAGTGAAATGATTTGATCAGGACATTAAGGTACTTGGCAGATGCTCTTATCCAAAGCTAAACATAAAGGTCAGACATGACATGATACAAAGCATGCAACTTCAGTGAAATCTCATCTCAAGTCCACTTCAAATCAATTATATCTGTTTGCTGATTCTGTTGTATTCTACTCAAAGAGATGGATATTATATCTTCTATCAAGGGACAAGTTGTCATACACTGATTGTGCTTCTGCCTCAAACATATTGTCAACTGAAAGAACATTTGCCACAATGCTAAAAAGACACACTAGACATAAAACAAAATTTTTGGTCACCGTGTAAAGCTGAGAGACAAGAGCACTAGCAATCAGCTATGTATCACTATAGGCATGACAGCTCAAAGAGCACTCACTTCAGCAGCTCCAGGATGGCTAAAACGATGTCGTTGACATAACAGAACCCAGACGCCTCAGACTTCTTGGCATGGTGAAGGCCTCCTGCCCAGTTGATGGCAATGTCTGTCTGCTGTTTGTTCAGCTTCACTGCTCCAGCTATAAATCACACACACACACACACACACACAATACTGGTGATTACTAAAAACATGGACAGGTCTAAATTTCTGCATTCTTGCTGAGAGGTTCTGATCATCCCTTCTTCTTAGGTCCCCATTTACAACAGACTGCTGATCCATAAGGTGTTTTAAACTAAGATTAAACCATAAGAGTATAGACACTTTCTAGGGTGGTTTTGCAGGGTGAAGTACTCTCCATTCCAGCAGTATGTGGTTGTTATACCCGATATTTTCATATTTTTAATAGTTTTAATATCTCCATTATGAGAAAAGTCTTCAAAGCCTTGTGTGCACATCAGACGCACACACCAAAACTCAAACACACACACAGACACTTACCAACAGAGCCACCTGTTGAGAGCTGACAGAACTCAAATAAACCGTCAAACACGGGACAATCCTCTCCCACATTAACTGTGAAGCAGAAAAAAAACAGAAGATTAACAGTAGTCCAACAATAACATGAATAGCAGGTCAACGTGCAACCCTCCATCAATGCATACATTTACTACCCACTAAACCCTACCAATAGTTTGGTTCAATTCATATCCTGAGGTTTATCAGTCTATTCATCAGGAAGTTAAAGCATTTAAGGTTTATGGTAATGGTACTATTGCAGGCATGTGATAATGTGGTAAAGACTGGATTCAGGATTACAGACTAAGAGCTTTTTTTTTCTAAAACAGATGGTTTTTTTATGCGTTTCTTTTGGAAGGCGAACCCCTGAATCGGTTTAAATGTACTGTGAACCAGTCTGACCTACCGTTACAAATTATGTTACTTTGAAAATCATAAGACCGACCCTGATTCGCTAACACACACAAACAGAGCGTCTAGCGTTCTCCAACGTGGGTGAGTAGCGTCACTGCTACAGTGGCAACAAACTAGTTGTCGAGTTTAGTGAAATGCAGCATGGACTAATAACGTGTGTGACATTAACGTGTGTGTTGCAGTATCTTGAAAGAAGTCATATATTCAGTCGTAAGCACTAGCCTCTAACCTAGCTTCTTAGGCTGCAAAAAACACCCCTTGTCTTTGTGGTAACTTTGTTAAGCCTCCTGCATTTCCCTCTTCCCATCGGTCCAGTGCACATCTGAAAGATGACTGGGGAGGGAGGGTAATAGGGATCGACCGATATATCGGCCTGCCGATATATCGGGCCGATATTTACGTTTTTTACGTGTATCGGCATCGGCCGATAAGCGGCTGCGTTCGCCGATAGTTTTTCCCCCGCATTATTTACATACAGGCGTCCACAGGCAGCTCTGTGTTGCTGGAGAAGCTGCAATTCACGTGCAGACTGCCCCTCCCCCACAAGTGCTGAAAGCCTGCTCTTCAAGACAACAGTAAAATGTAAACTTTCAAAGCATCTTTTAACTGTTTAACTTAGCTAAATATTGCCATACACTTTGAAGGTGGAAGCAAGTTTGTGGGTCCAAATGGAAAACACGAATGATAGATAGATAGGTACTTTATTTAATGCTTAATGCCTCATTTATAGAACTGCTTGCCATTGTATTTAGGGAGCTGCAAATAGCTAAGTTGTAGGCTAGGCTAGCGGTAGCTGTTACAAAACACTGGTCATTAAGTAATGCCAACGTTGTTCCGTGGTATTTGTGGGAGTTTTATTCAGCGACCACCTGGCTGAGTTTTGGACGCGTGTGGTGTGTGTGTGTGTGTCTCCCTCCCTGAATGCCTCTTCTATAAAACTGCTTGCCATTGTATTTAGGGAGCTGTAAATAGCTAAGTTGTAGGCTATCCGTATGGTAGCGGTAGCTGTTACGAACACTGGTCAATCATATGATTAAGTAATGCCGACGTTGTTCCGTGATATTTGTGGTAGTTTTATTCAGCGACCACCTGGCTGAGTTTTGGACGCGTGTAGTGTGTGCGTCTCCCTCCCCTTCTCCCTTCGAGCTGGGCGGAGTTGCCATCACAGTGATAAAAGCTTTAATAATGAGAGACGTGTTATATGTAGTTAACTATTAATTCGTGTTAACGTTTACCATGTACCAGACATACCGTGTATGCCTTACTTGTTTAGAGCCGTTTGCTAACGTTATCATTATCAATCCAGTTCAATAGTTGTTCGTCAGCTACCAAACAGACGTTTGTGTGTGCATCTGTGAGACACACGCATCACAGCAATATGAGAGTGCTGCGCTACCGGAAGAAGAGATTTTAAAACTTTGAGAGATATGTTTTATACCTTTTGACGTTGATGCCGTTTAGAACAGAAACATCTGACAGCACGTTATTTTCTTCGGCTGATTTATGTTCTGTGATTGACAAATCTTGCAGCTTTTTTTAGAAAAATATAGACATAGAAAAAATGAAACCATGCAGTCTTAAATTACAAATCAAGCACTTTATTTCAATAGCTTTTCAGGCTTATTGTTTTCTTAAAGTATTTAAATGTGTTGACAAAGGACATTTTGTGATGACCTGAATTATGTCTTATAGTCAGCAAGCAATGCATCATCAAGGCTGTAAGATGTTGATGAAAGCATTTTGCAGTTAACCATATCCAGTGCACCCATCCATAAGTTCAATAAATGTTCCTTTTTTAAATTGAGACTTATAACATTTGTTATCATAATTTGTGTAATTATGTGTCATTTTTATGATGTAAATTGAGGGAGCAAAATAAAAGCAGTATCGGCTCCAAATATCGGCTCAAGAAAATCGGCAGCCTGTATCGGTCATCGGCTAAGGCTGAGGGAAAAAAATCGGTATCGGTATCGGCACTAAAAAATCCATATCGGTCGAACCCTAGAGGGTAATATTGCCTACCTGTCATTGTTGATGTGACAAACTCGCTTTTGACAACATGAGTAAGTAGCCTCCTTGTTTATGAAAGGTGATCCAGACACCCTTTCTCCCCTGGCACTCGAAATTAAGCCAAAGCAACAGCTTACACCACTGAGGTTTTAAAATATTGTGACTGGCTTAGCAGCTAAGCGTACATGAACTGAGAACATACATGAATGTATAGATCTCTATTAATTGGCGTAGTGATTTCGTTTAGAGACATTTGACAAAGTTGTTAATATCAACATGTTTGTTCAGTCTTTCAATCCAGTCAAGTCTTTGTGTCTTTTGGAGAAATTATAAACCCAATGACATGCAATTGTAATTTTGCTCATGTCTTAAAAGTTGTATCAGCGATAGCAGGGATACGTCACTTCTGTTGATGTTCAAACAAAACAGAGAGCTAGCTCGCTACTCCCTCCCGTGCAATTAAAACTCTCCTAAACGCACATCTTGTCGGTTATTGGTTGAAACACTTTATTTTGCCTTTGAGTGGGTTGCCAACCCTTGTTGGTAGCAATTGTTTTTGTGTACAGATCTCGGAGCCTAGGCTGCCTACAGAGACGCGTTTTTTTGACGGCCTGCTTATGGAGCAGACAGCTAGCGGATCGTTAGGAAAGATTAGATGAATGTGATCATTTATGTTTGGGCCTTTTTTGGGCCTGAAATCGCTGATACAACCTTTAAAGTAACAAAAAAAGAGTTTATTGCCTACCCATTTGATAATTATTAATAGAATTAAATACTATATAATGGAAAATAAAAATTGAAAATAAACAAATGTGAAGAACTGTATTGCATTTTGGGGCTCAATTACATCATATTGCATTGTACCGAATCGTTCTGTATTAAAACGTATCGTTTCTGAATCGTATCATAGCTTATGCATCTAGATACGTATAGAATCGTCATATAAGGGAGAGATGCACACCCATACAGATTACCATTGACACTGGTGGTATTTCAGGCACAAGCTGCACACACATAGAATCAATCACGTCATCATTTGGGGGGAAAAAAAAAAACATGAATTTAAAAAAATATCCATTTGAGGGAGCTAAAACTCTGTTTACATGTAAACGAAAGGCCCAAGCGCATAAAAAAATATGCGTTTATCACAAATATCTACATACGTGTAAACAAGCCCTAAACCCTTCATTATTCTCGTCATCACAGCAGAGGGTTCTCTTATGAATTAAAAACAATGTTTTTATCTGTGATATACTTCAAGTAACAATGAATAACAGTGTCTGCCATATGAATGTAAATAGTAGTCTACTTACATCTTTGCATCTGTTTACTATACTCAGACATGTTGTCAGGCCGGATGGAGCGTAGGAATTTGATGTAGTCATCACTGTGATACTTGGTCATTTCCTCGCCATTGGCCTTGTGAGGTCTCTATATGGGTGGGGTGGGGGTGCAGGACACAAAAGACGTCAGTCTCACAATATAAGCGTATCAATACAAACTTCACATTTGCAATCAGATTCTTAGGCACTTTTTCTGATACACATACAACATTATAGGGAGGGGAGAGAGATGGATATGGCTTACATAGATTTCCATCTTCCTGTAGAGCCCATAGTTGAGCAGGAGATTGTGGGTCATGCGAATTCTGTGGGGCTTCATGGGATGGCCCTGGCCATAGTAGTAGTTCCCAACATCACCTGGATGGTAACAAAAAAAAAAAGAAAGAGATGGACTCATTGTGCTGCAAATGATGAATGATGTTTTTAAATATTGAATGCCCTTTTTTTGCAAAGCACAGGCTAAAAGGGAAGACTTGCAGATGTGTCAATGTACTGTGCACCACAGGAATGTCAGCACCATGGGTTATAAAGAAACAGGCAATATACCCTTGTGACTGATACAGGCTGTTGCTGTGATTTCAAGTGTCTGGTAGAAACTGCATCTTGCTTTTTACAATTGGCTGTTCACTCATCGCCCACAGGCTAAAACTTAAGTGTTAATTTCCTTCAGCAGGTGTGCATATTTTGACGTATTTAGATAAAGGGATAACAATGAAATGGCCAATTCAAGTCCAACGACAATCTCTTACTGCTAGTCATTTAAATGTGACTTTACTGGGCGAGTTATTTTTCAATCTGTTGCCCTAGATTTTCTCAGTTACAAAAAAATCCGAATAGTTAGTCGCACTTCTGTAACGTCAAGTGTTTACAATCAAGTGGCAAAAATGTAATGCTAATGCATAATGAACACATTCATAGGAGTGTTCGCATCCGTTCTTTGTGTGCATCACTCGAAAGTGTGCAACAGGCTACATGCAATCCAGCACGTAACTCTACCGCTGCATAGGTGGGATTAAATAGGTTTAAAAGGCCGGTCGGTAAATTACATGCAAGCTGATGCACATCAAAGTTAGGAGGACGCATTATCAGAAAGAGGAAACAGGCTAGCTTGCTAGGCCAAATAAGCTGCTAATGAACCTTTGATGTAAACGTGGTAAATTACCACTAAAGGACAACAGCACACTAAGTTTGTGGTCTGACCGAGAAACATTAACAGCTGCCTAACGTCTGTCAACTACCCAAATATGTAGGACTTCTTAGCACGAAGAATAAAGCTGGAGGATGCTAGGAATGTCCTAGTCAAATGATGTTGGCAGGCTAACTAGCGGACCAGCCACACAGCTAGCTTGCTGGCTAACGAGTTGTGGAATCCCTGGAAGCATACAAAACCAGCTAGACAGTCACAAGTCCGGAACTGAGAGCAGACCACATGTAAATTAACTATGGTTTTATGGTAAGTATAATCGTTAAGTCCTTAACAGAATATCAAGACAACTCTTCACGCTAACGGGATGCTGCACGCCTCCCTGCAGCGAAGACAATTAGCTAACAAGAGTGAGCTAGCCTATAGCAATTACATAGCCAAGCGGCTAGCCGGTTGAACTCGTTTACTTGCTACAATCAGTTCATAAAAGAAAGCGATTAATGATGTCTCACTCTAAATATCTAACTTCACATTTCCCTACTGCTTCTCTGTGTATATTCAGACGAGGCTTTATCCTATTCCTTACCATCATAATAATAGCAAACTTTCTTCTTTGTTCCTTGAGAAGTCAGCGCCATTTTACCTCCAATTACTGCCTGAGCCTGCCGGGCTTTCTACGCAATGACTAACTTCAGTCGGAACTTGCATTTAGTGCATTTCTACCAATCGCATTACATCTTTCACATCTGGGGCGTTCCGTCTGCAATTTGGACCAACCACTTCGCGGTACTGAAGTGTTTTCTTCACAGAGATGTCTCAGACTTCAGTAGCCAAATCACAAAACGATAAAAAAAATAATAAAAAAAACGATGATGGCGTTATAAGAAATATATAATGAAAGACAACATTTGATGTTAGGAATGTCTTGAAGCTACTTGACAGGCTGTGTGCGTGTTCAGACATCTTGCTGCAGAAGTCCTCAACATAGTTGAAGTAGCCTAAATTGCATAGGCCTACACCAACACATTAAACACTTTGCCTACATTACTTTTAGGCCTAACGTTACAATACATCAATCTCTTTTTTAAAACTCAGATTTGCCCAGCACAAACTGCCTAGTTCCCACTTTTGTCAGACTTGATTTTTGTCTGATTTATTTAGGCTAAGCTTTTTCATTTCAAATATCAGACATCCAGGCAGTGGTGTAGTGGTAAAAAAAAGAGGTGTGTAAACTATGAATTCTGTGATAAGGTGGACTACGCAGTATTGGATTTTTTAAAAGGCATTCAGAACATGTTTGATGATGGTGAAGGTTGTCCTATGTTTATACTGTAACAATACTAGTGGTATTAAATGGTTCCTAGAGAGTTGATGAGTAAGGCCGTGTGAATGTGGATAATAGCCTTATAGTGTGATTTTTGAATATTAAAAGTTGCAATTGGTGAATAAACTCTTTTGAGAGGTGGATAAACTCTATTTTTGAAATTTCAGAAGTACAAACTGCGTTTACTTGTGTTTAGCCTCCATTACATCCCTGGGGTTCAAAAGTTAACATGCACTATTTCCACAGTCTTAGAAGCTTTTGTATTTCTCCTTGGGAGCAGTATGCAAACATTTCCATTAAGGTAGGCCTACCATGTTCATCTTACAAATATAGGCTAAACACCACCACATCATTGAGGAAGTATAGGTGAGACCCAGAGATTAATTTCTTTATTGTTTATGTGAACTGAACAATCAAGGTACTGGTAGTTGTTGTAGCCTAACTGTTACTGTCAGTGTCCACTGAAGAGAGTGCTGTATCATTAAAAAGCCATAGTCTAGGCCTATACCCAAAGAGGAAGGTCATTCAAGTTCACATTAATAGCCTATAGCAAATTATCATAGATAATGGTCATTCAATGTGCTTTTCTGCATAAGACACTAAATCAATCAATGATGAAAATAAGAAATATATAAACCACACTACAAAGAATACAAAATCACTACAAAAATATATAAATATCTAATAAAATAATAGAATGCCATTTTACTCTTAGTCCATGAGCCAGACCAGATGTTGGTAACTCAAGGTGGCAAACCAGTGGTGCCATTTCATTTGTTAGACCAACCGAAGTAAAACTATATGTACCGCAGAGCGGTACAAAATATGACCGCCGCCCAGTCCAGCACATTTTTTCCACAAAAATAAATCACGCTGAAAGGCCTATATGATTCTAACTGTCTCACTAAATTGCATTATCCACACTCAATTCTCACTGGTATCTGCTAGACAACAAGTACCAAAACATGATTAGTGCATAGATTTCACATGTAAAATTCATTTTATACAACCCCACCTCCATCTTGCCTGTTCATAATTCTGAGAAATTCTTGAATTGTGTGCATGTACATGTTTATGTTATGTGTGTGGGTGTGTGTGTATGTGTGTGTGTGTCTGTGTGTGTGTGTGTGTGTGTGTGTGCGTGCTTGTGTGTGTGCCTGCGTATGTGCCTGTGCATGCAAGCGTACATGTCTACTGTGTGAGTATGTGTCATACGTATGATTACTGTGAATGTATGTGTGTGTGTGTGTGTATCTGTTTGTGCACATGTGTGCACATGAAATGGGTTAACATGACCCCTGGAGGCAAACATACGGAAAAAAATGGTCATCCTAGGCCCTACAGTTCTCAAGATATTCACAGAGAACTGTTTCTGCCCTACCCTCCTTTCGGGGGGTCCAGTCCAGCGGGGGGGCTACAGATCAAAACGAAAAACGACGGTTCCATGCTATCCATGTGGGGTTACATGCCCACCAAGTTTTGTGTACCCCGGTCTTTCAGTGTCCCGGGAATCCCTGTTGGTGTACGTCACTAAATGTACACATAAATTATTTTATTGTAAGGCCCCTCATGAACGAAAGTACACAAAACTTGGCATGCATTCGGAGGGTGTCATAATGATCCTACACTTTTATTTTCGTGCAGTTTTGACCTTGTCAGCCAGAGATATTGTGATGAAAACACCTGATTTTTTGCTTTTTAATTTTTAACTAGGTGGCGCTATACATGAAATAAGTGGTAATGGGATGGGTTGACATGCCCCCTTAAGACCAACATACATAAAAAAGGTGGACCTCCTAGGCCCTACGGTTCTCGAGATATTCACAGAAAACTGTCTCCGGCCACCTACAGGCCAGTTGGTGTATAGTAACATAAATGAATTTATTGTGTGGCCCCCCATGAACGGAATTCCACAAAACTTGGTGTGCATACAGAGGGTGTCATAATGATCCTACACGTCCAATTTCGTGCAGTTTTGACTATGTTAGGTCACAGATACCTGCGATTACAACACCTAATTTTTACTTTTTTGTGTTTAACTAGGTGGCGCTATACATGAAATGAGTGGTTATGTAATGGGTTGACATGGCCCCTTGAGATCAACATACAAAAAAAAATGGTCCTCCTAAACCCTACGGTTCTCGAGATGTTCACAGAAAACTGTGTCTGCCCTACCCTCCTTTCGGGGGGTCCAGTCCAGCGGGGGGGCTACAGATCAAAACAAAAAACGATGGTTCCATGCTATCCATGTGGGGTTACATGCCCACCAAGTTTCGTGTACCCCGGTCTTTCAGTGTCCCGGGAATCATTGACGGAAATTTGGGTATGCGAAAAAGAATAAATAAATAAATAAATAATAAAAAAAAATTCTGACTAAACCTATATGACCGCCGCTTCGCTGCGCGGCGGTCATAATAATACATGATAACCTCCCTAAATGAGCAGCTGTTTCATTCTCTTGCTGAAACCTGATTTTTTTTCAGGCAAATAGGGTAAACATGAAATGGATATCACCATGAAACAGGTTATGAATTATATATGAACATACCCCTCTGCCAAAACCTTCAGAATAAGAATGAAACTGGGACATTGGTGTGTGTATGTACAACTGCAGTGGCTTCTAATAAGAGAAAAAGACTGAGAAAAGGCCCTGTAAAGATGTAATTTGAACATACACAGTATGTAGCAAAATACAGTTTAGGAAATATGTGACTTAAATGTGTATTTAGAACAATTTCTATCATTCTTTGCACTAGTTTGAAAACAAAATAAATATATAGTTTGTGGATTTTTGCATACTATTCAGTCTATCACCTGCGCCCTCTATTTGTATTGATGACTTCAAGCTGATGTTCCATCAAACTGCGTGTGTATGAGAGTTGGATTATGTATGAAGGTGCATGTGTGTTGCAGGACTTTTGTGTTTGGTGTTTGTGTGTGAGTCTGTCACATGTTCTTGATGATGTCTCCATTATACAGCATCATTATACACTTATTAGGTTAGGAATGTCTTATTCTTACATAATAGGTGACTCATTCTGGTAAATCCTTAATAGGTCACTTGTTGGGTTTGATCTGGATATTATAGACTTATTACAGGCTCTAGACCCAGCAGCAAGACATACAACATAAAAAAAGAAATAGATACATGAACACATTCAAACATACTCTGATTCATGAGAGTCTTAACAGGCACCCATACCAATGTTTCCACACATATGATTGATATCTGACCGAGCTGCACCTTGGTGCTTTTGAGCATCATTATAATACAGTTTTGAGACTCATCAAGTCGGGACATGTACTTAAACATTATGTTCCTCAAGAGAGCCTGTAAAGTGCTTAGCCCTGAGTCACAAAAGAGCTTGCTTGCACTGCTACTCCTGGGCTTTTTCATGGTGATAGTGTTGATGAAAATAGAAACTGTATAGCCTTCTAATACATTGTCTTAACAAGTTGGCACTATAAGTCACATAACTAGATGTACCGCAGAGCGGTACAAAATATGACCGCCGCCCAGTCCAGCACATTTTTTCCACAAAAATAAATCACGCTGAAAGGCCTGTATGATTCTAGCTGTCTCACTAAATTGCATTATCCACACTCAATTCTCACTGATATCTTCTAGACAACAAGTACCAAAACATGATTAGTTCATAGATTTCACATGTAAAATTCATTTTATACAACCCCACCTCCATCTTGCCTGTTCATAATTCTGAGAAATTCTTGAATTGTGTGCACTAGTGCAGTGCCCGTTCAAACATGTCATTCCTGAAGAAAACCCTTAGCTCAATTACATGCCCACATGTATGCCTGCTTTAAAAATAGGATGATAGGGAAACATCATTCCAGCTAAGCATTCAATAATGAATACTGAATATTATAATATATTAGCCTATAATTAATGTGGCCTCTAATAAATTTAGGCATGGCTGCATGTGACATTTCTACAGATCAGAATGACATCATTTTGTTTTTGTTTTGAGTTAAGGCTAAATGTGTATAGCTTACTGAATAACTTCCTAATGCTATTCGAAGCTTGCACATACTTTTATTTTGAGTGATCACTACATACCCGTGTTTAATGACGTGATAAGTGCCGTCGCTCAGTCTGCAACTTGTCTAACGTTAGCTATGTGGCATTAGCCTATCGCTCGTTTCAATTTGGGACCTTGCAGTCGGAATTGTCGTTTTAGTCAATGTCTCTTGAAAGTCCAAAGTAGCCTGGGCTATTCGAGTGGTCACTACATACCCGTGTTTGTTGGCGTGTTGTTGCAAGTAATCATTTTATACAAGCAAACTGCATACAGGGAGTCTTTATTGTTGAGGTCAGACATGATAATCATCTTGCATCTTAACCCACAAGCGGTTCCCGAGTAATCTGTTTAAATTGCGACTGACTATCATCAAAGTGAGACCTAGCAGAGCCCGTTCTCTGGACCTAGCTACTGTCAGTACACGATCCATAGGGTGGAGCTCCCCTGAAACTGGTCCCCTTGGAAACAGTGCAGTGCAGCGATAAACGTCCTACGTAAATAAGCATATTTTGAAATATGCATTCAAAAATCTTCAAAATCGAGAGTGCACACCTTTGTGCCACGCGCGAGCCACATACGAAATCTTAGGTCAGTCTGACAAACGGTCAGCGAGATATGCGTGCCACAGACACACACACACACACACACACACACACAAACGCTTCTTGTTTTATAGATAGATAGATGTACATGTTTATGTTATGTGTGTGTGTGTGTGTGTGTGTGTGTGTGTGTGTGTGTGTGTGTGTGTGTGTGTGCGTGCGTGCGTGCGTGCGTGCGTGCGTGCGTGCGTGCGTGCGTGCGTGTGTGTGTGCGCGCGTGCTTGTGTGTGTGCCTGTGTATGTGCCTGTGCATGCAAGCGTACATATGTCTACTGTGTGAGTATGTGTCATACGTATGATTACTGTGAATGTATGTGTGTGTGTGTGTTTCTGTTTGTGCACATGTGTGCACATGAAATGGGTTAACATGACACCTGGAGGCAAACATATGGAAAAAAATAGTCATCCTAGTCCCTATGGTTCTCAAGATATTCACAGAGAACTGTGTCTGCCCTACCCTCCTTTCGGGGGGTCCAGTCCAGCGGGGGGGGCTACAGATCAAAACGAAAAATGACGGTTCCATGCTATCCATGTGGGGTTACATGCCCACCAAGTTTTGTGTACCCCGGTCTTTCAGTGTCCCTGGAATCCTTGTTGGTGTACGTCACTAAATGTACACATACATTATTTTATTGTAAGGCCCCCCATGAACGAAAGTACACAAAACTTGGCATGCATTCTGAGGGTGTCATAATGATCCTACACTTTTAATTTTGTGCAGTTTTGACCTTGTCAGCCAGAGATATTGTGATGAAAACACCTAATTTTTTGCTTTTTAATTTTTAACTAGGTGGCGCTATAGATGAAATAAGTGGTAATGGGATGGGTTGACATGCCCCCTTAAGACCAACATACATAAAAAAGGTGGACCTCCTAGGCCCTACGGTTCTCGAGATATTCACAGAAAACTGTCTCCGGCCACCTACAGGCCAGTTGGTGTATAGTAACATAAATTAATTTATTGTGTGGCCCCCCATGAACGGAATTCCACAAAATTTGGCGTGCATACAGAGGGTGTCATAATGATCCTACACTTCCAATTTCGTGCAGTTTTGACTATGTTAGGTCACAGATACCTTCAATTACAACACCTCATTTTTACTTTTTTGTGTTTAACTAGGTGGCGCTATACATGAAATGAGTGGCTATGGAATGGGTTGACATGGCCCCTTGAGATCGATCAACATACAAAAAAAAATGGTCCTCCTAAACCCTACGGTTTTCGAGATATTCACAGAAAAAAACGATGGTTCCATGCTATCCATGTGGGGTTACATGCCCACCAAGTTTCGTGTACCCCGGTCTTTAAGTGTAAGAGTAAGGGCATGCGAAAAAAAAAAAAAAAAAAAAAAAAAAAATTCTGACTAAACCTTCGCTTCGCTGCGCGGCGGTCATAATAAGATAGTGTTCAATAAAGACGATAATGATTGTGCAATGATGCTTAATACAGACCTTGTTGAGCACTAATACATACACATATTAGTGATGTATTAATGGCTAAAATGTGTTCCCTAAACTAAAGTGCTACCATAGATTTGACAATAGATTGTGTTGAATAGCTTTGATGCCTATTTAGCAATTTCTTTGTTTCTCTGTTATCCTGTAGCCTATACTATTTAAACATATTTAAACAAGACCAGATTGTGACCTAACCAGCCTTGGTTTAGCTTCTCAGTACTGTTCACTATACCAGATGCCTGCCAGGTGTAAAAGTCATGATGATTACAATAGCTGCCACTCTACAGAAGTTATCAAAAATGTCTGCAATATATTTTAGGCCCAAGTGGTAAAAACATGGTTAATGGACAACAAGAAACAACAAAGAAACAAACCTAAAGTTTTAGAGTGGTCATCACAAAGTTGTGTCCTTGACCCTTAATGGCAAATTTGTTGTCTGAACTGAAAAAAGTGGCTTCAAGCAGGAGGCCCCAAAAACCCAGTTCAGTTGCACCAGCTCTGCCTGGAGGAATGGCCCGAAATGCCTACAGAGTGTGGTGTGAAGCATGAAAGGTTGATTTTCAGTCGCACCATTTAAAGGCAGTGCCACTAAAAAGTAACAAAGTTGCCTCACTCTACAAGATGGTGTGGCACTTTCTTCCTGAATCTGTTTAATTTGTTATGCTGATAACATATAGTAAGGACTTTCTGTGTGTTCAGAATTGTAGAAACCAGAGGTGGGACCAAGTCACTGTTTGGCAAGTCACAAGTAAGTCCCAAGTCTTAGCAGTCAAGTCCAAGTCAAGTCCCAAGTAAAGACAGAGAAGGGCAAGTCGAGTCCAAGTCCAAGTCACCTCAAAGCCAAGTTGAGTCCAAGTCCAAGTCCCAATCTTTTTCAAGTCCTGAACAAGTCATCAGGTACTCTTCACTTAATAATGCCATTATTAGACTATCGATCATAATTTTAACACATCAATCTAATCTACAGTATTTTTTTTTATAAATACAGATTAAAATATGTTCAATGATTCTGTCTTGAAATCTTTAACGACATATGCATGCGCATACCTGTGTAATCTGTACGAAACGGATAGCTACAAGACACTCATAGCAGCAAATATATATTGTTTTTTCAAATTGCGGTGTCCACTGTAAGGATGACTACTAATTTGACTGATGGCATTTCACTATGTTAGGCCACAGATTTGCCTGCAAACAATTTATTAGGCTGTCTGCCAGTGGCGACTCATAAGGGAAGCCAAGGTCAATAAATGGTGACGAGAAGAATCGTCACATAGGCTACATTAGTAAATTGCTGCAGTTAAATATTTTATTATGAGTTTAAATAAATCACAAAATTACTGAGTAACCACAAAGGTAAAAGTAAAACACTTCTATTTATTTAAAGGATAATAATGACAAAGTAATTTTGTTTTAAAGTATTAATTTCTTAAATACTATACATGTGATGCTGTTTAACTCATTTGTAAAAGGTGCACTGTCACTTTAAGCCCATTGTGTGCCACCGTCCACACGTTCTCCTAATGATGTTTTTTTACCAGCTCCATTCAAATATAGCTATGGCTAGTCCCCAAACTCTAACATTGTTTATGCCACATGTATAGCACAATATTAACAACGATACGCATGATATTAAGTTGTCACAAACAGCTTTCATTCCTTTGGAAATAAAAGCATGTAATGACATGATGCTTGCTAGACATTTCTGTTTGCAATTAAAAGTGAATTATGAGCCTGGTAGCCACCTAGCTACGTGGAATGCGTTTCAATCGGCATAATATCATGTGCTTCATGTAAACGAATTATTGAAGACTTCAAGACTCACCAGTTCCATTACACAAAAGCAAAGTCAACTCTTCATATTCTTTTCCATTTGCAGCCTACGTTTCTCTCCCTTTCGTGCGCGCTGAGACGCGTTCTCAATTAAATGGAGTAGGCCGCTAGCATACGTTCAAGTTGGATCATCCTTATGTAACATGCTGTTGATACATTTTGACATTGTAAACGTTCTTTAACAAAAATGCAAAGCAGTTTGCAGTAAAGCTACTATTTATTTATTATTGGTCCTTCCTCTGTCTCTTGGTGCCCTACACACAGTGCGTGATGCGTAGTGGTAACAGCAGCACTGATCACTGTGCTCTGCCTGTTTGTGTCCACTATGTATATTTTGTTTTTTTCGTTGCGAGGTGAAAGCATCTCTGGGGTGACTGGTCCACGATCAGGAAATTCATTTTTTGACTCGAGACCTGTCAAGTCATTACAAGTTAAAGAGGCAAAGTCCGAGTCAAGTCTCGAGTGAATAGTATTCAAGTCCAAGTCGAGTTGCAAATCATGCCGAATTTTATCAAGTCGAGTCTGAAGTCATTAAAATCATGACTCGAGTCTAAGTCATGTGACTCGAGTCCACATGTCTGGTAGAAACTAACAGCTCCTCTTTAGTTAGATCTCTCTCTCTCTCTTCTTGTGTTAGTGTGTGTGTGTGTGTGTGTGTGTGTGTGTGTGTGTGTGTGTGTGTGTGTGTGTGTGTGCGTACGTGCGTGTGCGCACGTGTGTGTCTGTGTGCGTGTCTGTGTGCTCACCATTCTCTCAATTAAACAGTATCTGTATTCCGCCTTTCACTTCTTAAATAGACAGCCCTCCTCAATATGTAGCCGGTATATATCATCAACAAATGCTTTTTACATTTGGAAGTCATCGAAAGGGATTCCAGAGAGGGAACGCATATAACAATACTGTCATATGTGAATGGTTTTAATTATCTCTCAGAAAACCTCTGTGCAAAACATCATCATTTGATGAGTTCATTAGATTCATCATGAGTTTGACACAAAATACAACCCAAAAAAAAAATGAATGGCATCTTACTGCTGGTGGCCAAACAAATACACCAAGCAGCAGGGTATATTCCATATCAGCAATTAGATATTAATGGACACTGCTTCATCTCCCTTTGAACTATAACACCCGTAATTAAATAACTGCATGCTGAACTATTCAGAAAAATTGACTCCTAAAGAAATTTGGCCTCTAATGTGGTCTATTGTGTCTGCCTCATGCAACAAATTAAATCTACCACATGATGGCGCCTAATACCCATTTTTAATAATTCTGTGCAAAGTGTTTAAGTTTTTTATGTGGTTCATCCTGCTTATTACTAAGCGTATGCTTATAAACAGCTTAGTACAATTTTATTACATATAGGCTAATAGCACTCCTCAGCCATTTAAAGACTTTCAAAAAGGAATTGACGATAATTTTTGCAACAATCTTTTAACTGTATTGTTGCATGCTGAAGGTCAAAAATATTTCATGCTCAGTCAGTTTAACCCATCATGAGACAGATGCATGTATGCAGTTGCCTTTGCTAAGGTTATGTAATTGCAAGTGACCAATTTCATTGGACATAACAGCAGAGAATGTCAATGAATAGTCTAGCATGATGATCACATTTTTAAAAATTACAGGTGTTACGAAGTATGTGAGTCATTACTAAGAAAAATGCACATCCACGTGTAGAATATGAAGAAAACATCAAAATAACACTCATGCTGATGTGAACTATGTGGATGTTGCTTCCAGACCACAGTTATTCAGGATGTGATGCTGATGGTAGCCGACACCACCACACACTTGTGGACACCTCATTGTAGGCCACAGAAAAACAAACAACTATAATAGCATGACCGCACAGATGCCATATTTGTAGGATAGTGTGTCATTTTTTTGTTTATACTTTAGGTGCTCAACAACGTAGGTGTGCATCATGTTTATGAGTAATGTCATGATGATGTACTATATTTATGCTCTGTCTAGGTTGTCATGTTTCTATGATTAGATTGTAATCTTATTTGGATCATGCTATGTTGTGAAACTGAGTGAAATAAACCTATGTATATTTGTGTGAGCAAAATTTGTTGTTGTTGTTTAATACATGACTTGGCCTAAATGATTTGGCTGTCATTATGAAATGATCTGTGTTCATTTATGTAAAGATCCATTCCCTCACCCATAGAAGTACAGGAAACCAACTTAAGTAGGTAACCAACATTTATTTACCATTATCAACTTTACAATAAAACCAGTAACATCTTTAAACATTAGCAAAATAAAGAACAAAATCGGTCAAATGTATTTACAGAGACAAAAAAGCAGATCAAGGCTCACATTTAACACATAACAACTCTGCTTCTTTTAAAACTTCAAATGTGAACATAGCAAGCTCAAATGTGTTTCTTTTTTTCTGTTTAGCCAAGATGAAAATTAAATTGCGATTTTTTTTAAACAAACAAGACAAAGCCTTCTGAATATTTAAAATGGTTCTCTATACACCACAAAATACTTAAATTTGGGTTAAAATATAGGAATGTAGAAAGTTGGCAAGTCTTTTGTCATCTTTTTCTCAATCTCCATTTTTTTTTTCTCTAAACAGTCACTTAATGAGGTGTTGGGCACCTCTCGCCTTCCTGTTGAACAAACATCTTTAGCATCTGCGAGTGTTTGGGAGATGCACAGCCTTCGACTCCAACTCTTACACACGTGTTCAACCCCCTTCTGACACTGAGTCCCATCTGTGTGGATGCAGCTGAGTTCCAGATCATTGAGCCATAATCAGGGAAGTGAACTAGTGAGTCTAGTTTTGTCTGTTGTTATTATTCTTAAAGAAAGTGGCACAAGGAGTCTTTTTTTCACATACATGTGTATATATACATATACATATATCCATGTATATATACATATGTATACATATACACATATATATAAATATATATATATATTTGTATTTTTTTTTTTTGAAAAACAGTTCGCGGTCCTTGTGAAGTACAATCACTCTTTCTGTTCGGATGGTGCGGGTGTTGAGCTGGTCTCCTCTGTTGGTTTTGTGGGCTCAGCAGGGGCGGCGGCAGCAGCAGCAGCCTCTTCCTTCTGGGGGGCTGGGGCCTCCTCAACCTTGGCAGGGGTCTCCTCCGCCTTGGGAGCTTCGGCCGCAGGGGCAGCTTCCTCGGCTTTGGCGGCCTCCTCCTTCTTCTCCTCGGCGGCAGGGGCAGCGTCCGCGGCGCCGTCCGCAGCTGGGGCGGTCTCTTCGGCCTTCTCCTCCACGGTGGCGACCGCCTCCTCCTTCACCTCCTTCTCCTTCTTGTTCTTCTTCAGGGAGATGCCCTTGAACTTGAAGGAGTTCTTCAGGGAGAACTTCTTCTTCTTCTTCTTGGGGGTCTCTTTGGTGGCCTCGCCCTCAGGCTTGGCGGCCTCACCCTCGGCAGCCGGAGCGGGTTCGATGGCATCGCTGGCACCCTCTTCTTTGGCGGCTTCGGCTGAGCCGTTGGTGGTGGCGGCAGCGTCGCCCTCAGCTTTGGCAGAAACATCACCATTGGTCTTGACATGACCATTCTCCTGGAGAGACACAAAGAGAATTGAATATAGCGTTTATTTCTCAGAATGGTGCTTTTCACCGAAATAAATTATTAAATATAAGCAATGTGCAGCCTCTGGGCAAAATAAGCCGAACTCAAATGATTTTATGCCACCGAGGTCGTCGACCAACATATCGTTGATGCATCGTGCATAATGAATGGATTTTAGGTGACGCCTTGCAGTACCTCGTGTAATCGTGGGGGGGCGACCTAACAACGCAGACATGCTGCGTGTGTGCAAGCGGCCGAGACAGCAGTCTTGAGACAAAAGGCTGGAATCGATCTGTGCATCGTTACGAATTCCATTATGATTCCCAAACGTTGTCGTCGACAATAAAGTCGTTTACAACGAGTTAACACACCGTCAAACACATTTAACAACTAAATGCAACTTAAATATCTGAGATTTGACAACTTTTTAATTGAATATATCTTTGATATATCCAACCACTGCATGTAGACATGCATACTAGTCCCCCGTCTAGACTCGCCAGCTCATGCGTCTGCCAACGATGTCGCTCGCTCTAGAGCCGTACTGTCACATGAAAAACATGGACAATTCTAATTATTTCATCGATACAAATTTTGGAACTATAGTCAACCCCAATCAAAATTGCCTGAACAGTTCTAAAATAGAAAAAATAAAGCAATAGAAACGGTCTAATTTAGGCATTCTCCATCTTGTCTTGCACTTCGCTGCCAATCGAGTCCATTTAACCAGCCAGTCAACCAAAAACTGTTAATCATATAGGCCTATGTCCGCGACATTTTCACATTTCTACATATTCCACACTATCAACTGGGTTTTGATGGACAGCTCTCTACTTTTGGACACGCGCATCCCTCGAGTCTCCAACCTCTCCAAATCACAGAAGCGCGCAAGCCGGATTGACTCTTATCTGTAAGTAACAATATAGCCTTTTACAGCCTTAAGCAGTAAAATAACCAGGGTTCGTGTTTAGTTTTCCTATTTACAATTACAACAAAGCAGATACTGAGAGCGGAGCTCGGTCTGTGTCGATGTGGGTGTGTCGCCATAACAGCGTGGTGATAACCGAGGAGCCAGTGCCTACCTGTCCGTTTGTCTTGACGGCAGCCGGGTCAGCAGCGGCGGCTTTCCCCTCAACAGCCACTCCTCCCTTTGATGCCTGGGATCCCATAGCGATGAATTTGTTATTTTTATGTAAAGGAAATGAAAAGAATCTAAATCGGAGAGTTGAAAAATAAATCCAGCCCAAGGAGGGTGTTGTTCATCCAACGCTTAAAGGAATTTCTCTTTATTCCTTAAGAATGGGGGAAAAAAATTCAGACTTCTCCAGACCTCGTTATCCCCAGACCGTTCCTATCGTGAGAAGGAACCTACTACTACCAGTACCAGTTGAACAGCGCTTCAAGATAACCAAATGCACCACCTATGGGCGTGTCCCTACAAGTTTAACCAATCTGAGAAAACGAACTAGTTTCTCCGCCCAATTTTAGACCCCTCACCCCCCCTCCAGTTCCCACCCTCTAATGGCAAAGAGGCCTATGCCATTTTTAACATCATCATCATTTGGAATGCCGATCACTCTCCATACCGACGTTGTTAAATTAAAAATGATGAGGTATAATTTAACTGCTAGATGTTATGAATGGAAGTCGAATTCGTCGTGTTTTTGGAAACTGCTAAGCAGCAATAAAACGAAAGATAGCTATAGATGGTCAATGTAGCCTACAATACATGGAGTAACCTCCACTGATCCTAGAGATATGCTAGCCTAATCACTTATCAGCCATTTAATATAGGCGATCTACTCCATCCTCGTAATGTAACTACCAGGTCCAAGACTAAAGTGTACAGAGTTTCATCAAGGACTGTAATCAAAGTATCTCTCTCTATATATATATATATATATATATGAGTGAGTGAGTATCAATTATACATTAAAAGTATGCTGCTAATGTTGATGTTGGAAGTTGTATGCCTCCGAACCTGTTGATTCTGGGTTTTATCTCTATCCCTTTTTACTTTTAGCTCTCTTGACCTTTTCATTTAAGAGAGTTGCCACATATTTTACCATTTTGCCTTTTCAGATTAAAATAGCCTCACAACACATTATGTCCTATACCAAAAATAATTTAAATCATTACAATACGCCCGTACATTGGGGGGTCTTGAACTGCGCCAAATGGTGTTACAGCTGCTTTAAATGGAAATAGTGCTGGTTTTTCTACACTCTACACTCATAAATCATCCCACCCTACTGTGGCCTTGTAGAATGACATAAAGTATCCACTGTCAGCAGAGGAATGCCAAGCACGCAAGCACTCACATAGAAATGTTCACCTCATTTGTGTCAGGGTTCTATTTCAGAACAACTCCAACCTCTTGGAGAGTGTGTGTAAGGGTTATGAGGCTTTAACTGCTCCTTTTAGCATCAGAAGGAGAATGCCATGAATAACCTCCTCTATTGAACACAAGGTGCTTCTTCTTTTTCTCCCTTTGGGGACTGGTGGATGGGACAAGGGTCTGTTGTGGGGCATCAATGCCTTTTTTCTGCTTTGTCGTTTGGTTTTGATTGGTTTCATAATTTCGCTCTCTTTTCTAAAAGCCAGTGTGTGTGTGTGTGTGTGTGTGTGTGTGTGTGTGTGTGTGTGAAATATCTTCTTTGTAGAGAGCAGCTAGCTGTGGAGCTGTTAGACGTCCAGGACGTGCCACACACTGGAGGTGTGGTCATTTCATACGTGTTTGGACGGCCTTGGCCAACGATCCATGTTGTGTCTCTTTTAAGTTTTTAAGTTTTAACCACCCCCCCCCCCCCCACACACACACACACACACTGTCACCCACCACCACGTGCACAACAGTTATTGGCATTAAAGGCCAACCTAACGTCGAGTGATTTCTTTTGTTAGCTGGAAATGCTAATGAGTTGTGCTGATGGCCCGCTGATGGGACTGTAAATAGGCCGGCTATCAAACAGCAGTTTACCTCCAGACTGGTTGGGACCCAGCAGGAAGAATGCTGTGGTAGTGGTCGGGGAGGAGGAGATGGGTGTCCAACCCCCCCCCCCCACCCTCAGGCCTCAAAGACCGAATACCTGACCTTTGATTCTCCAGCAGAGACGTCATATGCCAGGTGGCATGACATAAACAAATATGCTCACATCTGCCATGTGGACCCTCTGAAGCCGATCAACAAACGTCTTTCAGAAGTGAATTAAGGGGTCAGCCCAGTAACCTTAGGTCAAGACACCATAGAGACAGTTCATGAACGTAAACCCTTTAAGTGACCAGTGGTCGTCCGTTAGTTTATTATTGCGACTTAATCATGAACTTCCTGTCCTTTCTTTACAAGTTCGAAATCCCCATTCCCATATACATTAATTGAAATTATCAATCTAGGCCAATGGGATTCAGGTCAAATATGCACAGCATATTGCTGAGTAAATGGAATTCTCAAGAGAGCACATTCCCATAAACCCTTGATAAGAACTGAAACCTTTTCATAAACTCATTATGGACCGTGAGATCCGGTTTTTTTTTTTGCACAGCGTGCAATCCGTTTTTTTTGACAATGTTACGATGTATCAAGCATGATGTGAGAGAGAGAGATAGCAACATCGATACAGTTCTCTGGGTAGTTTTGAAAACAGTAAGTATATGAAAATGGTCAGGCTTATGTTTTCTACTCTTTCACTTTTCTCTATCCCTCCCTCCCTCTGTCTCTCTCGATCTCTGGCCTTGAGGCTGTGGACTGATTTCAGCGACGCTCGACGTGGGGCATCTTATCACTCCCTTTTTTTCAACCCTTTGCGGAGTCAATGGCTCTTTTTGTTAGCTTGCCCGGATTTCATGCCTGAACACTGACTGAGATTTCTATCCTCAAAAGGCCCTATTGTTCTCCTTTCAGAAAGCCAACTGATGAGCATCACAAGTCGGGGTGCACGGAGGGGGAGGGAGGGAGATGAGTGAGTGAGTGAGTAACAGAGGGATAGAGAGAGAGAAAGAGAGAGAGAGATTGCATACATCAATGAATTCATAGCTTTCCAAGAAATTTCAATTGTTTGTATTAAGCTCTTACTGGCTCCTCCTATTGACTTAGTACGATCTCTTAGTACACAGAAAGAACTGAGACTTTTTTGTGTCACTTATCTTCTTAAAGCTTCAATTTTTTTGTCCCAAGGTTTTTTTTTATCAGTCTTTTGTCTTCAGCGGATGGGGTCAGCAACATGAGCTCCCCCTTCCTCTAATCTCTGGTGGTCATCGATCAATAAAAAGTGCTAAGATCCTGAGACGTGTGTCTGAGACAAAAGGAGCATATGGCGGTGCCTTCCACAAGACAGATGTCCAAGTTGGGGTGGACAAGCAAGAAAAATAATCTTGACTTTAGCTTTGAGTTTTAGCTTGGGCTGCGGCTAAAGGTTGAGGTCACAAGGTCAAGGGGCATTCTCTATTCTTTGATCGTCCTCACGTTTTGCATGTAGGCCTTGACGTGCCACTGAAAACATCAACATAAGATACTGTGAGGGAGGATGGCTGAGTAACACTGTGATATAGACGGACCTGTAGGCCCAAGACCACCATGATACCCTGCTGAAGCACATATTTAGCTATTCTGGCTGAAGGCTCGAATAGGCAGCTTCTCCCTCACAAGGTGATTTTTGCACAGCTGCTCCTCACCAAGGACAATCATGCACATAATCCGTGTCTGTTTACACTGACATCTGTAATTTGATTCAAAATGTACACTAATATTTAGTTTGGCTTCAAACATTGTGCTTTTCTTGTCCAGAGCCGATTAAGCAGAACATCACCTGTGTGGCTCTCTGTTTTTCCTGTAAAAGCCAGCCTGGCAGCCAAGGATGTCCCTGAAATTCTAGTGGTGACTGGGAAGTACTGTCTGTTTATCTCTGATGCCCTCTGCTTCCAGTTAGTTTCACTTCACCAACCTCTATAAAGCTATGTCTTTGGATAAGATCACATGGTCTTCATGGCAGGGTGGTGGAGGAGCTGGAATGTACCTGAAACACCGCTGTGATGAAAGGGTGGCAGTTTCTGATTGAACAGAAAGAGCAGGCAGGGGGTTTCCATATTCTGGATTGTCAGACCGGTATTATATATGTATGAGGTCATTTAAGGTAATCATTAGCTCAGGCGTTTCACTTTCGCACTCTCCGTTCAGCTACTGTTTGTTAGATGTGTGTTACTTGGCCTGTGTGAATGTGTTTGTTTATGTGTGTGTGTGTGTGTGTGTGTGTGTGTGTGTGTGTGTGTGTGTGTGTGTGAGAGAGAGAGAGAGAGAGAGAGAGAGAGAGAGAGAGAGAGAGAGAGAGAGAGAGAGAGAGAGAGAGAGAGAGAGAGAGAGAGAGAGAGAGAGAGAGATAGTGTTTTGTGTGGTTCTTTCAACACAAGCAGATTTATCTGGCTAAAATCAGGGGAAGTCCCAGAAACAGAGAGGGGAATCCAAAAAAACCCAACAACTGTAGTAGTAGTAGTAGTTCAATAGCATTTGATTTCAATGACATTTCAACATGAAAGTGAAAGTTTATTTTTTGTTACTTTTTATGGGCTTGCACTTCAAAATCTCTTTTCTGTTCAAACTTTGGACTCGCACTGGCTAGTTCTGAACCTGATGCACTCACCACACACACGCACACACACTATGATGGTGGGGGATGGTGACCCTGTCCAACCGCCATCCATCCGTCCACCACCTCACGGTCATCCCACCGTCCGCTAACAAACCCGTGCTAATGACCCTCCTCATGCGGCCATCTCGCCAAACGCTCCTCCATGTGTGCATGTCTTTGTCTCCCCAGCAATCTCTAAATGAGAAAAATGGTTTGTTTACCACGCAGCGACGAGATTTTGTGAATTAAATTAGGCCAACTGCTCTGAGCAGCGGCGGTGGCGGGTATTGAGAACAGATGTGTCTCTGTGTGTTTCTCGCACACACCTCTCTCCTTTCACCTCTTCTCATCCTCCTCTTGCTCTCTCTCTTTCTCTCTCTATCTCTTTCGACTCCCGTGGTCACTGTATACCAGTACGGTTGGCCCACTACATAGATGGCGGCCATGTTAGAGCAACAACCCCATCGGAAAGACTGACAGAAAGAGAGAAAGAAAGAGTGAGAGATTGGATGAAAAGGTGGGGGGTCTGTAGGCAGCTCCAGGCAGCAGATTGATACGTTGAAAACAATGTGACCACAGGTGAGGTAGGCAGATAACGTTCAGAGTGGCCGGCGCTTGTCTGAGCCATTTTGATGGACAGCGGAGTGAATGGATTTGGCAGTCTGATCTGACCAGCACCCCGTTTTTTCCTTTAGGCCTCTTTCTCTTTCTTTTTTTCCCATCTATCTATTTATTTTTTTGGTCTTTTCAGGCTTTTACTCTGTTGTACTTCGGTCTATCTATCTATTTCTCTCACTTTCTGTCTCTCTCTCTCTCACACACACACACACACACACCTATTCCTCTTCCCGTGCCTCTTGACAACTCAATGGTTTCAGGAAAGAGAAAGATAGAGAAAGAGAGAAGGAGAAAGGGAAAATGAGAGAAGAAGTGCTGAATGCGCTGCCATCCATGAAAGGATGAAAGGAGAAGCGTCTATTTTTGCTGTGCAGCGTGGGCTGAGCAGCCGTCCTCTACGCTCGAGAGTGTGCACGCGCGGGCACACACACACACACACACACACACACACACACACACACACACACACACACACACACACACGCACACACACGCACAAACAGTCACCCATGACAATGAGGAAGCAAGATCCATTTTTGGGAACCACGTCCATGACTAAAAGAGGCACGGTTTTACACTGGGATCATGTGCTTCTGCATCACCTATAACCCATCTCGCCCAGAGAGGGAGAGAGAGAAAGAGAGAGAAAGAAAAGCTCGGAGGGGACACAGATTGGCTGGTTGACGGGTGTCTGCTGGGGATTCAGATCTAGAGATTAGCACTGCGTTTTTTTTGGGGGGGATTATAATCCCTCGCTATTGTTATAATCACCAGGAGCCGTTCGTGGCAGTCAGCGTTTCCATTATGCAACAGCATTCCAATTAGTTTAACCTCTTAAAACACAGACAATGGATTATACAACAAGCCATGTAATAACACCATGGCTAATACAGTCACCTGGCAAAACATATTTGTGAGTTTGCACTGTATTTGAGAGCAATGGGCACAGGTTTTTTTTTTTTAGAGGCAGTGTTATTCTGTGTGTGGTAAAGGTTTAGAGCACACAGGAGTGAGAGGAAGCTGGATGCAGGTTAGTGGTGCAGAGAACACAGATGGAGCTACAGCCTCAGTCCATGACATGCCAACCTGGATACATTTATATCAAGAAGAAAAAAACACTACTTGCTACAGTGTGTGTGTGTGTGTGTGAGTGTGAATGTTTATGTGTCACCCTGTGAGTATTATTATAATTGCACCCCTCCCCCCTACACAGACACACGCGCGCACACACACACTGTTTACATCTGTTGTCATAGTAATAAGGTCAGTGGCACGCTTATATGTCAGAAGGGATTAATGCTTACTCATGACTATTTCACTCTGACCATCCGCTCTTCCCTTATTACAATGCATGTGCATGTGTGCGTGTGTGTGTGTGTGTGTGTGTGTGTGTGTGTGTATGTATGTGTGTGTGTGTCTGTACATAAGTGTGTGCTTGTGATGAGATTTTGCAGGGAAATGCTTGTAGTGTATTTCTGTATGTCCTGAAGCTAGGGATCTTTGTATTCTGTCTGTTTGTGTGAGTGTGTGTGTGTTGGGAGGGGGGCTGAGGAGGAAAAGACACTATGCACTGTCTGGGTCTCATTTACACCAGTATGACTAACATGAAATGGGACAAACACACACACACACACACACACACACACACAATTAAACTCTCAGTCTGCAGTTGATCTTCCCCCTCAACTCAGTGTATAACCATGTCAATGTTTCTCTGTTGAGAGTGACTCCTAGCCCTTGAGCCACTGACACCAACAGCCCTCTTCTGGAGCACTCTCACTTTGTGACTGGGCACTGTAGCGCGGCTGGGCAGATTTGAGTGCAGAGCAAGAGCCCAAATGAGAGAGAGAGAGAGAGAGAATAGCAGGCATACTGATGAATGGGATGATGGCACACTAACCCACTAATGCTGCAGCTGTACTGCCAGTGGGTCTACTCTGTCCTACTGAACCATGCGCCTTCAACACACACACACCTCTCCCCTACCCTACCCTCCACACACACACACACACACACACACACACACACACCCACATGTGCATACAGACATCATTTAATTCATTAGCTCCATAATGTTACTTAACTTCACAATAGGGTGTGTTACAGCTCAGACCAGCTCTTTGTGGGGGGTAAAAAACAGAATGACAGATAAACACAAAACACACACACAGA
>NW_027468685.1:17627578-17690443 GCF_046254945.1 Alosa pseudoharengus | reverse complement strand
CCGCAGGCTGATGAGAACCAACAGCAGTTCCTCTTTGCCCAGCAGGAGGCCCCCATGGAAGGCTTCCAGCTATAACCCCCCCCCCCCCCCCCCCCCCCTCCTTCTTCACTCTGATCCCCCTTAGATATCCAGCCCTGTTTCCCCTGTGTATTCCCTGATCAATCAGAGCTGTGCGGAACATAGAACCGTGCGGCTGGGCCGAGGGCAGAACCGAAAGAGAACCTAGCAGCGCCCCATTACTATCAGATACACGCAGAAGCAAAAGGGGGTATAAACCCTTTGTCCCCCCTACCCCACCCCGCCCTGTACCCCCTCCCCCCCTTATGGCTAGGTCAGAGACTTGTTCAGAGGAAGAATATCACTGCTGAAACCAGAAATTCTTTCAAGTTTTATTTAAGGTCTTTTAGATCAATTTTTAATTTAATTTATGTATTTTTTTTCGTGGGCCCGTGCAGTTCGCTTTCAAAGCACATCCCCCCATTTGGTCAAAGTTTAAAACTGAGGCTGTTACCTGAAAGAGTTCTCAATTATTTTCTAAAAGAAGATGGCGAATGTTGCTTAACACACTGCCCTGTCCCCACAACTTTTTTTTCCCCCTTTGAATATATAAGATTATTTTCTCTTCTTTCAACAAGCTTTAGCCCCTTTCCCTTTTGTAATTTCAGTTAACCGGATCCATGCTGCTATGGATGTGGAATCTCTGGTTTCCACCGAGCTGCAGGGTACAATTCAAAAAAGACTTATCCCAGATTTCTTTTTCTTCGGGGGGGGGGGGGGTTATTTAGGGAAAAGTGTGAACATTTAGTTGCGACTCAAGGTCTCTGATGTACACACACTGTGGGCAAGAAAACTTGGAAATGTTCAGTTGACACAATTATTCTCTCTCTCTCTCTCTCTCTCTCTCTCTCTCTCTCTCTCTCGCTCTCCCTTTTTGCTGAGCGTGAGGTGGGTCTTGAAACGATGCAAATAGGCGGTAAAGACGTTGGCAAGGGGAGGCTTTGTGAAATAGGCGTCAACGAAACGAGGGACATCGTGGTGAAACATAGGAAGGTTTAAGTGAGATGACATCTAGGTTACTAGCTAATCAGGAATGTTGAAACTAGCGCTATGTTGTTCGTGGTGTGCAGTGTTCTAAATAATGACGCATTTGACATATGAAGTGAATTAATTATATAATGCAAGAATAATAACAGAAAAAAAATAACAATGCAATTCTGAGGGCTAGGGCTTTATTTTACCATAGTGACTTTTGTTCCAGATTATTTTGGTTGCTTATTTTAGGCAAGAGTGGTAGGGCGGGGTAGGAATCTGGGTTAGTTATTATTGCCTTTCACGTAGATGCGTTTTTGGTTTTTGGTTCACCTCCAGTGTTTCCATTTTGTGTTCATTCAAAGCCTAGTGTATATATATATCCAGCGGAGGTCTAGTATTGTAAGAGTTCTTGGCTCCGATCGCCCTCAGTTTGTGCATGTTAGGGTTTTGCATGGTGTTGTATTAATCTACCAACCGTCATGGAATGTCCCTTGCCAAACTCTTGGACTAGTATGGAAGTCAAGTATTCTCCTCAAGTCCTGTCCTAGGCTGTCTTGAGATTAATGATTAGTCCCACACCTCCAAATTTGTTTCGATAGTTCAATTGCTGATCCTAACTAATGCAGTTCTTGTTTAATACCATATAATGATAATGATCTATTATTATATTTCATTTTGTGTAGGCCTAATCTATGTACTTGTATTCTTTAGCTCTACTGACAACTGAGATTTGGCAAGGAACATGCGTTTTATCATGACAAACCTAACAAAAGCAAAAAAAAAATTTAAATATTTAAAAATTAAAAAAACTTGCACACACCTCATGCACACATGCAGACAAGACCAGCATACACAGCATGCACCACACACAGATGAAGAAAAAACACAGTGGAGGGGAAAATGGCTTCCATAATCTAACCTTTTAAGTCAATATGTGTTGCCTTTTTTCTCTTTGTTTATTTCTATTCCCCACATGCAACTAGTTTCCTCTCTCTCTCTCTATTTTTTTTTTTTTCAATCTCACATTTGCACTTTTTGTGTTTATGCACTTCACTGTAGTGTCCAGCAGGAAAAAAAGTTGTCGCTCACGGCAATGCTTTTGGTGGTGTTTTCACTTAAGAGGATGGTCTTAAAGTGTAGGCTTAGTGTGAAAGGCGTGGATTGGACGAAAAAGGAAATGAAAGTCTGCTTACAACGACATTTTTGACTTTTGTAATCTTTGTAGTTCTGTTTAAACCTTAAAAGCTAAACAAAAGCGCATCCTCTGTGTTTACCTCTTGAGAACAAAAAGATGTGAGAAAACTGTGACTTGCGTTGTTGTAATTCATATTAACTTAGTATGGAAGCATTTTTTTCCTCTACCTCTATGCCACACGGACTGGTGTGAGGATTAGGGATGGGGAGGGGGGCTTTTGATGGGATGGGCAAAGCCAGTGGCTGTCCAGTTGTTGTGTGACGTTGACTTTGACAGGAGCTGTGAATGGAAAAGTTGGCTGTACCCTTGCGTTCACATCCGAAGCTGGTAGCGTCGGGTCCGTGGAGATGAGATTTTCCTGGTGAAAGCCAAGCTGGCGAGCTGCTTCATTGTTGACTTTGTAGATTAGACTAGTCCGCAAGACACTGTTGTACTACATTTATTCTAAAGATAAGTCTACTTTCGAACTCTAGAAGCTGAAGCTTTCAACGAAATATCCTGAAACGTCATATCTTGCGCACAAATTACAGCTTGCAGCTAAGCTTCATGCATCTTGTTTTGGAGTGGTCAGAGAGTCTGTCTTGCTCTTTACACTTGACTCTTAGCAATTTACTGCTGAGTGAATGGGTTTTTAGAACATGATTGGTTATAATAGACAAAGACAAGTCTTTTTTTTTTCTTTTGGTTCCGATTGATCAGGTTTTGGCTTTCATAGGAAAATGGGTCTCCACCAACCCTGGTTACATTGTACATCAGAGATAGACAAGAATAGACCACCTCCCGCTTCACATCGCTTCAGATGGGGAGTTTGGCTAATATCAGTACAACGTTGGTCCCTCATTTCATATGTCCCTGGGTCTCAAAGACCTGGGTTAACTTTAAAAAAATCAAGTGGATCAATAAAGAAGAATTTATGAAAGGAAAAAAAAAATACTCAAAGAATTTAACTAATTAAAAATGCACTCCTATTCACTAAAGTGCCAATCCGACCAACTAAGACTGCAGGTTGAAATGTATCTATTGTCTTTGGTTTATTTTTATTTTTTTACTTGAATGTGCACAGCTTTTTGTGCAAAAACCTTGCTGCTCTATTTCTTACAAATCATTATAAAGTTTCAGTATCTGCAGCCGTTTCTTTAAAGAAGGGGCAGCCTTTAGTTTGTGCACCAAATTGATAAATTGGTAAAGAGTAAAAGAATAATGGAACAACTTGAAAAGGACTATGTTTTCTGTTGTACTCTTATTGTTTACTCTTTAGTCAGATGCAGATGCAAAGGAAATGCTGTGTTTTTTCCTGTCTATTTTTGTGTTAATTGTGCAGAGAATCTAGTCACAATAGAGGAGGTTTTCAGAATCGCCATTCATCTGCTCTAATTACAACTATATAAATCAAACCACTAGGGGCATTAGGAGGAATCGTGGTATTGTCAATCCTCTCTCGCAGTTGAGGTCACCTTTGAAGAAACTTTCATATTTGCACAGATGGGCCAATAAGTTATTACTAGCCAGCAGTAAAGGAAATGGCAAGGTTATACTTTTCATTGCCTTCAAGGAGCCGCTGTTTGTAGTGATGGTCCTGTGTGTTGGCTCCTTCAGGGGCTTACGAGGGGACTGTGAAGACTCTATCTATATTTTGTAGACTGACCTCCATCCATTTTTTTAAAACTTAGCACAAGCGACAATAAAGCCCTCCTTATCGACGACCTGGATCTGTTGAAGCTATTTCTGTGGAATCAGCTTTTAGAAATGAGTCCTACGAACTGTCAAAGAAGCAACCGCAAGCTGCAATAACCATGTCCCAAACCCAACATTACCCAGGGATAAAGACCTCCGCTATAGGCTTCTGCAGTTTTTACTCACAGTGGCAGATGCCACCATGACATTTTCGCAAAAAAGATCGGAGCTTTTAAACTATCAAAACTGAAATATTTGAAATAAATCAAGTGGGACTTGGTGTATAACATTGATGCCACTGCAGAGAAAATGGTTTACCTGCTCCTGCATCAACAATGACTTCTGAGAAGTGCAAAAAAAAAAAAAAAAAAGATTTAAAAAAAATTAGCCACACATTGGTATAGTAAAGACAAATTGGGTCTTTCTGGTCTTCCGTCCTGGATCTTGTAAATGTGTAAATCTCTTCCAAATCTCAATCCAGTGTTTACAACAGTTGTTATTTTTGTGAAATGTTTTCATACACCCTACTCTGACTTTCCCCTCTTCCCTTGGTGGATGATGTACTTTAGTCCTGTATTTTTTCTCCTCTCTTGAAATGTATTTATATTTAATTTGGGTGTGGAGGGGAGGGTGGGCAGACGATAATTTTCTTTGGCTGTTACCCATCTTACACTGCGACTGACTTGACTTAACCGACCGTATGAATGAGTGACGAAACTGATAACACATATACTGAACATGTCACACAAACATGGAAAAAAAAAACGATGTATATTTAACAATATTGAACAAATGTTTAAAGCAGTTTTAAAAAGGTTTTGTCCAGGAAACGAATACTGTACAAAATTAAATAAAAACAAAAATGCTGTTGCAATCAGTCTTGTAGTGTTTATTTGAACAGAGTATGGTTTGATTCCTTGATGTATAGGCTATCAGTAAAATTGTTTGACAAAAGAAAAGCTTCCCTGAACCAGATATAGGAAATGGTAACATGCACACTAATAGAATGAGTGTGTAGATTGAAGATTTTATGCTCAAATATCTTGTCTTAACAGTGGATTTATCAATGATTGAGAATGTTTGTCACTGCTTGTAAAAAATGCCACTGTCAGTCTTGCATAAACTGACAACCCCAGGGTCATAGAGAGGTTCGGGCCATGTAAGAAGGGTAAGACGATTGCATTGTTTGTATCCTCTTCAGCCAGGCCTACATCTTTCACATCACTAAAACAGGCATAGCATCAGTCTTGCATATTCCTGACCTTTATAGGCCTACACCCAGCTAAAAGTAGGGGCTTTCAGCCAGTGGACTGCGGCCAACAACAGGTGTTCTGTGAGGGCATTTACCGGTAGTCCCTGACCATGAATTTATTATTTAGTTTCTATGGTAATCACTATTCATTTATATGTATCCAATGGTGGTCCTGAAGTTGCTTTCTTAGTCAGAATGGTGGTTCGTGGGTCACGGTTATAGGAAGTTTTATAGTGTGGAATTTAGGCTGGGGTCAAGCATCTATTCTATTCTATCTATTATGGAAAGGATCCATCTAATTATTGTTTTTGAGAGGGCTTAAAGGTATCTTTAATCATAAAACACATGTAATCAAATGTGTACAAACTGCAGACACTAAAAACATCATCTCCCATAGAGCAACACCGTTTTTATGGCGTAAGTAACTTCCGTCGTAGCCGTCCAATCAAAGTTTTTTCGGTCTCTGGTATTTCCTGTGTCAGTTGGCAAGAAGGAAAGGCAGCATCGGTTGGTTAAAGTGAATTTGTTGGATCTGGCAGTGATTCTGGTAAACAGTTATCCTTTCTCTTTGGTATAGGCAAGGGAAATATATGTAACGGAACAAGTTATGTTAAAGATCTGTAAATGTATTCATGTTCCGCGTGTTTGTGAACGTCACGGTTCCACCTACTCAGTGCCTGTTGCTAGCAAATGCTAGCAGTTGGTTAGCTGATCATCTTGCTTCTGGCTACGCAGGGAAAGCCTTGCTTGTGCCTAAGGGACTTTATATTTGAGTAAATATAAGCCTTCGACTTTGCTGTACAACTGACAGGGACAGCAAGTTGTACTTAACCTTACCACCCCCTTGCATCAGGCTTAACAAAGCTTGCTTGTTAGCATACGCATCTACCTTGCTCCGATTTCTTCGGGAATTCTGGCAGCACGTTAGCTGGCCCAGGCTGTTTTTATCATAAGCATTAGACGAGTAAGCATAAGCTGGCTAGTGGTTAGTTAGATTCTGGCTCATGTCACAACATCGTGAGTCTTGTTAGTCGTTGTCCCTGACTATAACGTTACATCCTTTGTGATCAGTGCCTAATATGGATGGGCTCGTGAGGTTTGTTTTCAGTAACGTTAACTGTCAGTCTTCAGTAGACATGTATACGTAACGTTTGCACGACAACTGTTTATACTGTTGTGCTGACCGAGAATACTTTTTAGTTTGGTCCGGTGTTGCTATGCTGACGGCCGTTGTTTTTTTAGGCTGAAGGATGAAGAGACAGGACTCTGACGAGCAGGAGACAACAGTGGAGAATCCCGCTGGAGCGCCACCCAGCCCGGGGGACACAACAGAAAGTACAGAACCCGCTGAAACTCCCGGGAGTCCACAGGGAGGAGAATCCCAGGCGGCTGAAACTCCACCTCTTGACGCCAGTTCTAATGATGGTTGTAAGTAACCTAGAAACCATAAACAGTACATTATTTGAGTCACGGAGGTATTCGGGTCTATACTGGTCTAAGACCACAGGCACTGACAGCCAGTAATGCACTGTCATAGTGTTTTCCTTGAACAAGTGCAGAAATTAAAACCACTCTGTTGATTGACTGTAAGAACATTGGGGTTATTTGGCTGTGTGTGTTGGGTTATTTCATATGGCGCGCTGGTTTTTCTTCAAGATGGAGTTAGTTGGTCAGCTCTTTCTTAAACCAGTCTTTGCAGTTGTATTTAGTTGCAAAATGTAACATGTATGTATAGAACTAGTACACAGATAGTCTTGGTGGGAGGGTTATTAAGGATTAGACATGAGTGTAGTACTTGAATAGCTGGATCGTGAAATGTCTGAATGTTCTTACTCTTATTTTATATTATTTCTTCCATCTCTTGATGTGCATTT
This sequence comes from Alosa pseudoharengus, assembly GCF_046254945.1. Lineage (NCBI taxonomy): Eukaryota > Metazoa > Chordata > Actinopteri > Clupeiformes > Clupeidae > Alosa > Alosa pseudoharengus. The sequence continues at coordinate 17,683,416 of NW_027468685.1, read as the reverse complement.
GATAGCATTAGACATACACAGTGTACCTAAATGCAATGAGAAATTGGCAAGTTTTGGCAGCTAGCTTTGATGATTGTTACCTAATAATTGTTGCCTAATAATACACTTTTAACACATCTGTAACAAAACATGTGGTCTCCTTTTGGGGTCCGTGAAAGAAAATGGAAATTAAACCAGTGGTCATTACAGTCACATGACTCCTCTATCCTCTTCCTCTCAGTGGCCGAGGCGGGCGCCCTGGCCTCCACCTGCGACATGGCCGAGGAGCTGAGCAGGCAGCTGGAGGACATCCTCAGCACCTACTGCCAGCAGGAAGCCGCCGAGGACGCGGCCCTGCCCAACGGCCAGACGGACGGCCTGGAGGTCAACGGCGTAGCCGACAGGGAGGACGGCAAGACGGAGGAGGTCAAAGTGAACGGCGGCAGCGGTGGCGTAGAGAAGGACCAGAAGAAGACGCAGGACAAGAAGAAAGTGAAAGGGCTCGGTGAGCTGCAGGGGTAGAGTGGGCATCATGTGCAGGAGAAGAACTACCCTTAGTGTTGCCAGTGCACGTTCATTCAGTGGGTGGGAGTTGTGTGATGTGCTTGATGCATGTGAAAACTACTACGATAAGAAGCTTGGGAAAAGTACTACCATCAGCATTGCCAGTGATCTATGATTCAGTGTTAATAGCCTCAAGCCCTAGAAATGTCACTCCCTAAAGTGTGTAGATCAATTTGCCCTGTCAGTCTGAATACTAATGTGTGTGTGTGTGTGTGTGTGTGTGTGTGTGTGTGTGTGTGTGTGTGTGTGTGTGTGTGTGTGTGTGTGTGTGCGCGTGCGCGTGTGTGCGTGCGCGTGCGTGTGCGCGCGTGTGTGTGTGTGTGCTGCAGGAAAAGAGATAACTCTTCTGATGCAGACTCTGAACACACTGAGCACCCCTGAGGAGAAGCTGGCAGGCCTGTGTAAGAAGTATGCAGAACTGGTGAGTCCAAAAGGCCCTTCTCCCTACAAGGCTCTGACCGTGGCCACCATGACACAAAACAGGCCTGGTGTCGGCCTCTGCTCCCGAGAAGGCAGAAGGCAGGCTGGGGTTTTAGGAATGCATGGCTTCTTTAGTTTGTGTCCTGGATATCATATTCGTGAATTGAGAGACAGGGCGAGTCCTACCTCTGACACAATAACCTATTTGAATTTGAATTGTTTTTTGACTCTTAATACTTTTGACTCCACTTCTCTAGAGTCCTCAAAACTCTTTGTTGCCTTGATGAGCATTTAGATCTTTTAGAGGTGTTTTATTTGCTAATGCATGATGAACAAATTCTTAAAAGCCACTTTATATGGAAATTGCATGCAGAAAACCTGAGGGCAAAGCCATGTGTCAAGCATCACAGGGCCGTCAAAGCTGATGACCTCTGCTTCCCAGCGTCCATCCGTGCTTGACAGGGAGGGAGGGAGGGAGGGTGTGTGTGTGTGTGTGTGTGTGTGTGTGTGTGTGTGTGTGTGTCTGTCAGACTGCAGTCAGCAGCAGGGAGAAACCTGGCACCGGGTCAGTTCTCTTGTCACGGTATCAGATTTGGCATGGCTCACTGCAGCAGGAGAAGCTAATGGAGCAGAGCGAAGGGTAGAGGCTCGTGACGGGAGTCCTGCAGAGGTGGCTCAGCTTAGTGGTGTGTGTGTGGGGAAACAATAACGGGAAAGGGCAGTGCATTCCCAAAACACCCGCTAATTCTGCCACAGACCTCATCGAGCTGGTTAATTACTAAAGTAAACAGGAAGCAAACAAACAAAGGGTTATATTCAGTTCAGATACACAAATGAATTGGCTTTAGCAAATCACATTTTATACTTGATGAAGTGGGTTTTATGTGTTGATAAGGCCGTAACTGTTATCACCAGGAAATTCAATATTTAATATTTAGTAAGTAGCTTTTTGTTTTGATTATATTTTGCTGATATCATTAGTGAAACACTATCTGAAAGTTCACTGATGAGCTGTTCACAGATTTAAAACCGTGTGAAGTTAATAGAGGAAATGAGCCTCTTGTCGGTCTTTCCTCTCTGAACCTTTGGCCCTGTGTCGTCTGGCAGCTTGAGGAGCACCGCAGCTCCCAGAAGCAGATGCGCGTGCTGCAGAAGAAGCAGACGCAGCTCATCCAGGAGAAGGACCACCTGCGCAACGAGCACAGCAAAGCAATCCTGGCGCGCAGCAAGCTGGAGAGCCTGTGCCGTGAGCTGCAGAGACACAACCGCACGCTCAAGGTGAGCTCGGGCCTCACAGTTGAACAGCGCGCCACGCAGTAAATCCACATTTTTAGTTTTCCCAGTTCACAGAACAGCATCCCCACCTCAAAAGGGTCGTTCACACCAGGAATGATAATTGTGAAGATAACTATAACGTTACAAGCATCTACACTGACCAACGACAAGGAAAATCTCCCTTCGTGTTGATGAATGTGATGGCTAAAATTTGAAGGATTCTGATTGGCTGTCAGCTTTTTATCGTTCTCAAAATCGTTCTGAAAGTGATCCCCAATCACTCCCCATTGTTCTTCATGTTATATTGTTATGTGTAGACGTCATCATTCACATTAGCTAGGATGATACTTTTTTGTCATTATCGTCATAGTTATCGTTCTTGGGGTGAACAGGCTTTAAAGGTAGGCAGAACCTCCTCAAATTCTAAAATATAGGCCTATTAGAAAGTCTCAAAAGGCCTATGAGCATAATTTACGACTTCAGTTCATTGCATATTTTGAAAGTGCATACATGTCTCACAGACAGAACAGTTGCGTATTTGATGAACCCCACATTATAAGCTGGTTGCTCGGCTGTTGAGTTGACTACTGCCGCCGTAACCTTTTTATGTTTCCCCTCCCCGTTGCAGGAGAGCGGTGTCCAGCGCGCGCGGGCCGAGGAGGAGATGAGGAAGGAGGTGACGTCCCATTTCCAGGTGACGCTCAACGACATCCAGGCGCAGATGGAGCAGCACAACGAGAACAACGCCACGCTGCGCAAGGAGAACATGGAGCTGGCCGAGAAACTCAAGAAGCTCATCGAGCAGTATGAGCTCAGGGAGGAGGTGAGGGAGTGTGTGCGTGTGTGAGAGAGAGAGAGAGAGAGCTCAGGGAGGAGGTGAGGGAGTGTGTGTTAGAGTTCTCAACGGGTCGGGTCGGCCCGACAAACCCGACGGGACCCGCAGGTTCGGGCCGGGTTCGGGTCGAAAATAGGCCTATAAGCAAATGACTCGGGTCGGGTCGGACCTAGGGGTTAATCTTTTCTGCTCAGTGAAAAAAAAACATTTATTAATCATCGCAGCTGTTCACCGTAAAGAAAGTCTGCTGCTGCGTGCAACGTGCATCATGGAGAGGGGCAGGGGCAGACGCTGCGTGCACGCCTTTAGCCTGGAGAAGAAGATGGAGTTGGTGAAAAGTAGGCTGAACTTGCCGCAGGTGAATTCACCGTCGCTACTACAGGAGTGGGGAAATCAGAGGTCTGGAAAGTGTTTGGAGTGGTGCTGGATTCTGATGAAAATTCTGCAGGTTATGTGCAATGCTCAAAATGCAAGGTGCTGATTAAATATGTGACCCTGCAAGGCGAAACCAGTCGCTGTGGGCGTGCGTGCGTGCGTGCGTGCGTGCGTGCGTGCGTGCGTGCGTGCGTGTGTGTGTGTGTGTGTGCGCGCGCTCAGTGAGGAGGTGAGGGAGGGAATGTGTGTGTGAGTATGATGGAGAGCTCAGGGAGGAGGGAGGGAGTGTGTGTGAGAGAGCTATTAGGAATTTGTATAGATTGATCAGTCATCGTTATTTCTGTGGGAGATCTGAGTGTGATTTTGGAGGTTTATCCACATGGTTTCGTTTTTAAAACACAAGCTTTCATATGACTTGGAAGGATCTGAACCACAAAGATTTAGTTCTCATGCAAAAACAGGATAATGGTTATGGGCAATTCCACGCAAAACTGTCACGTCCATAACGCCAACTAAATGCCATGGTATTGTACTCCCCTAGCGCATCGTGCCTAACAACGGCCCTTAGCTGTTGTAGAATCAGTGTAACCTACGGCCTCTTGGGGCTTATTGCTTAATTCTACAACCAAGAAGAGTTATGTGTTATGTGCATTATGGACGTGACAGTTTTGTGTGGAATTGCCCTTATCATTAATGTAGCTAATGTAGTATAGCTAATTCAATTAAATCTGTGTGTCTTAATCCTTTTGCAGCATATAGACAAAGTGTTCAAGCACAAAGACCTACAACAACAGCTGGTAGACGCTAAACTCCGCCAGGCCCAGGAGTTACTTAACGACTCAGAGGATCGCCACAAGAAGGAAAAAGAGTTTGTACGTTTTACATTTCTTACCATATATCTATAGATCTCATGTGTCGTTACATTGTAATGTGTGTGTCTGAAAGAGCATCTGTCTCATTAGCTGGTTGCATTGCTTGGCTTTCTTCTCCTCAGCTCCTGAAAGAGGCCATGGAGTCTCAGAGAATGTACGAGCTGATGAAGCAGCAGGAGGAGCACTTAAGGGAGCAGGTAAGCCCCCTGCACTTACGTTAAGGAGTTAAGGAGCTAGAGAAGTGGGGAATAATGGATATTTTGTTTCTTAGCTTGTTAAGCATTGACTTAAGTTACTTTTGTCCATGACTAAAAAAATTTCTTCTTGCAAAGTTATTAATTTCCACCTCGAATGTGATTTGAAATATTTTGCATGTGCACTCTCCCTTTACAGTTGTCATTATACACAGAGAAGTTTGCAGAATTTCAAAATACGCTTTCCAAGAGCAATGAGGTGTTCACAACTTTCAAACAGGAAATGGAGAAGGTAATTGCCCTCCTGTAAGGTGTGAGTGAGTGGAAAAGGGAACAGGCCTTATGACAACTGGTTACAGACGTCCTAACTTATCAGTAGGGTGTTTATTTAAGGTGTGTTGGAATGTAAAAGAAAAGTAAGAAAACAGAACGTTATTGATCCCGCCATATGTATTGCAAAATGTGATAATAATATGTTCTGCATCGTTTCTTTGGGGATCAATAAAGTAATACATGTGGTAATCTATTATACATGACACCGCTTACTCAGCAACGCGAGCCACGAGTGGTCATTAAGCTGTGGTTTAATCTGTCCACCTTGGCCGCAGATGACAAAGAAGATTAAGAAGCTGGAGAAGGAGACGACGATGTACAGGTCACGCTGGGAGAGCAGCAACAAAGCCCTGCTGGTGATGGCAGAGGAGGTGAGCGGCCGTTTGAATGTCATGAGCACGCTGGGCTGTCCCAAAGGGAGGAAGTGCGCTGCCACTGTCAGCGGCAGCTTCCTGAGAGAAACAGAAGGGGAATGGGTGCATCAGTGATCAAACTAGAAAGGCATGCCAAAGCCATAATGAGCTCATATGCCAGTGTTTCTCAAACTTTTTCAGACCAAGGAACACTGAACCAATAAAAAAAAAAAAAAAAAAAAACTCATAGACCAACTAACTTAAAAAAAAAAAAACAATAGGACTACTTCAGCAGTATATTACACAATACCCGCTGAAGCATTTTTTGATAACTTTTTGCACCTTGCTTATTGGGTCAGAGGATTCATATGATTTTCTTCTAAATAATCCGGTCTTGATAGTTTGATGCTAGTTATGTTTCTAGTAAACTAATGGTATTCCAGTTTTAAAAATGCTTAAGCAGTGTCGCAAAACTGTTGGCTTGTTGAATTCTGTCAGGACTATTAAACAGACAATTCAAATAATACTGGATTTACATGCGAGTTAGTTGAATATTGCAAACACCTCATCTAAATGATATTTTACCACTTCTGCTCGTGGACCACTACAGGGATAGCCTGCGGACCACACTTTGAGGAACACTGCCATATGCGCAATGAAGTTTGTTTGTCAGTGTAGTATATTTTATATTTATTATATATTTATTTACTTATTGATGTATTTATTGATGGTAACGAATATTATGTAGTGTGGTAATAATAGTGTCACTGGCTATGAAAATATTTGAAAAGGTCATAGAAAATCTATTGGCTATATTGTAGTGGCCGTGTATGCTGACCACCGAGGTCCTGTCCTGTGTGTCCATTGTAGAAAACGCTGCAGGATAAGGAGCTGGAGGGCCTGCAGCAGAAGGTGCAGCGGCTGGAGAAGCTGTGTCGGGCGCTGCAGATTGAGCGCAACGAGCTCAGCAAGAAGATCCAAGATGGCAGCAACCCACCAGAGGCCTCCGGAGGAGGAGGAGGAGAGAGAGGAGGAGGAGACGCAGATAGAGGAGTTGGTGAGGAGCAGGAGGCCACAGACTCTGAGGAGGGCAGCTCCTCCTCTCTCCCTGTCCCCGACGCCGCCCAGCCAGAGACTGCGGCCGCCGCTGGCTCCTGCTCCGCTGCGTGCCACTGCGTGCCCGAGCTGGTGGCCGAGGCGCAGAGGGAGGTGTGCGTGCTCGCGGCCCAGGATTGAGGGCCCTCCAGAGGCAGAGGCCCAGAGCCTCTTCTCCCTCACCCCCTCCCCTCTCTCTCTTTCTCTCTCTCTCTCTCTTCCCCACCCATCCATCCACCACCACTACCATTACCTCCCTACACCAGCTGTCCAGCTTTAGGTTTCGCTCCGCCGCCGCCACCGCAGCCGCAAGTGTGGTCATGTCTGTGTGGCGGTCTCCTCTCCGCTCGAAGAGTTGGCCGTCGTCAGGGAAGATTGTGCCTTTCGAGATGGTTCTTACTCTGCGCCTTTCTCACTTTTTGTTTATTTGACGTGTTCGCATTTATTAGCCTGTTTTTTTTTTTTTTATTTGTTTGTTTTTTTTCTCTCCCAAGTCCATTCCATTTGGGCAATAAGCACTGCAACCTGAAAGTGAGCTCACTATCGAGCGTTTTGAACAGGCACAGAAAAGTCGCCGCTGCTTGAAAATGCTAAACCTTTATTGAATAAGACGGAGCTGAAATGATCTTGTGCGTACAAACCTGTGTGGGTTTGTGTGAGTGGGTGTGTGTTTGTGTATAGGGGTGTGGACATGTACTCTTGCTTGCACTGCTGCATCTGTCTGGATTATATTTACCATTGAGAAACTAAAGTGGATGTTTAAGAGCACCTATGAAAGTCTTTGAATGTGACTGCAGTGGACCAAGTGCAAAGACTTCATCTTGGGTTTAGTTTCAGTCTTAAGTTAGTAAAGTTAAGTCTTTCGCCTTAATGTATATCTTCACTCACTCCATATTTTAAATGATACGTTGTTCCTAATATTAAAAAAAATATTTCAGAATTATTACAGGAAGGTGTAGTTTTCCCCTCTTCCAGATTGTTTATGTAACTAAGTCTTTCTGCATAGTCAAAATGGCAGTATTTGTAATACCACTAAGTTGACTTTGAATTGGTTTATTAAATATTTTGAGTTTATATATTGACTATATTGAGTTTATATATTGTCTTAGGTGATCCATATATGGCATTTTGCTTCTCATTCATTCCATTGTATTACTGACAAACATTTCACTTGAATGTGATCATGACCACTGAAAAATATAAGACCAGTTCTATCTTTCGATACATGAATCATTTGATCTTCATATAGCATACAGATACTATAATCTTTTGAATTGAATCAGGTAAATAAAATGACAACAGATCATTCCTATGCAATACCAGCCTCTGGTCTGTTCAGATGCCTTTTGTTTGGTTTCTGTTTGAGTACCACCGCAAGGCTTTATCACCCTCCTATGAGAGAAGGAATGTATAATTTCACCTCTTATATTCAGCACATGCTGATATTGCGCTCAAAGATTGTTTTCCTTTCCTTTTAACTTTTTTTTTTTTTTTGCTTTTGATAAAAAATATTCCCCTCTTGTCTATTTTAAGTCTACCTTTTTACTGTCCCTAATGTCAGCAAAGAAACTGTTTTACCATCTACTGTTTTGTCCAGTGGTAAGATAACTGTAGCATGGGGTTATTGTCCAGTTTATATTTAAGTCTTCCATTTGACTCCATGTATTGTGGACAGATAACTGAGCTCTGATTTCTGAGAACCAGTTAAGTGCAACAAAAAGCAAACTTCATCTTTGCTAGATTTCTTTCATGGCAAAAGTAAGATTTTTATTTTCATTCCTTTGCACTACTGTTGGAACCTACTGCATTGAATAGGTACCAAAGATGTCATGGCTCCTTTATTTGTTTTTGTTTTTTTGTGACCTGTACAAATAATTTGAAAATTAAAGATATTCAGAAAAGTATTGTGGGTTCATGAATCTTTCTGTGAAGAACAAGTAAAAATAACACTGGCAGTTACTTGCATTTTCCTGTTATTGTAATATGTCTCAGTCAGAAGGAGAGGCCTTTGCTGAAGTCATAAGTTGATCTGATTTATTAATCATAACACGCAGGGCAGGGGAAACCTGTGGCCTAGTCTCATAATAGGAACACTTGCTAAGACCCTCATGAGTTACACGGAAATATATTATAGTAGCACAGGAAGTTGAGCATTTCCTTTCCGCCTCTTAACCCGGCGCTGTTTACACGCGTGCCGATTTCTTTTTAGCAAATTGTCTGAAATCGACAGATTCATAGGATATCAACTCGGCAGTTATGGTAAGCAGACGCATTATGTATTTCTAATGCATTCGGAATGAGTGATGATGTACTAGAATCTGAAAGTTTTCTTTATATATTAAACACTTGCCTGGCTAAATAGCTAACAAGGCAACTGTCCAGCTATGTCTTTTTCAATAGCTAACGGTTTGCCTCAGATAAAACAGGTTATACGATCATTCAAGTCTACAACATTTAATATGTCTAGTTTGACTTTTGTTATGAATCACCTGTATATTCATCAATCAGCTTATATTCAATCAACTTCACATTACAACAGAATTACCAAAGAACGTTAGCTAATGTTAGCAGATGGCATCTAGATAGAGGCTATGATCAATTTCGGACGAAATTGATGTTTTTCCTGTTATTGTTATGTAACAGTTATACGGTGTATGTAAGACTATATACCTATTGTTTTACTTGTAGTACTTAACGTTGGTTGACTTGAATACACAATATGTTCATGCTGATTCATGAATGAATTGACTGTCATTCTTTTTTCCCTCTATAGAAACCCATTCTGTTACAGGGCCATGAAAGGGCCATCACACAAATCAAATACAACAGGGAGGGCGACCTTTTGTTTTCCGTTGCCAAGGACCCCGTAAGTTTAATGGCATACATTTGTCTGACTTTTACATTTTGACTTGAGCATCCATGTCTAGCAATATGGATGTTGGGGATATGCTCACATCTTTTCCTTGTTCAGGTGGCTAACGTGTGGTATTCTGTGAACGGAGAAAGGCTGGGCACATACAATGGACACACTGGTGCCGTATGGTGTGTAGATTGTGACTGTATCCTTTCCCAAATAAATCTGCATTTAAGATATTACTGCCTGCCTTTTTATTGGTGCAATTTGGAATGTCATATATTGTCACTCATTTCCTGATATCGAACCTGATTGCTTTGGGTATGGTTCTTTCACCCAAACTGGAAATGTAGAGCATTGGTGTGTTGTCCTTAATAATTACCACAGGGGATACCAAGCATGTGTTGACAGGTTCTGCTGACAACAGTTGTAGACTGTGGGATTGTGAGACGGGTAAGTTGAAAAACACTGGACCTCTGGAGGTCATATTAAGCATGTTCTTTGTTCATATGTTAACATCATCTTAAATGCCAGTTCAATTATACATAACTGATTTTAATGTCCACATGTGTATGCTGGTCATTGATGGTTGGGCATTGCATCTGAAAGCTTTAACACTATGGATCTGTGTGTGTGTTTTTGTGTAGGTAAACAGCTTGCGCTCCTGGAAACGAGTTCTGCTGTGAGGACCTGTGGCTTCGACTTTAGTGGCAACATAATTATGTTCTCCACCGATAAACAGATGGGTTACCAGTGCTTCCTGAACTTCTTTGACCTAAGGGACCCTCAGCAGATCGGTAGGTACAATGCTGCACACACCTGCATATCGGTTCCCTTTATGTCATCCAGCAAAAATATATGTACCTTTTCCTTGATTATGTTTTCTTGATATAGGATGTCTTTACCAAAAATCTTCACACGTTCCTTACTAGTTAAAAGAGTTTCTTTTATTTTGATCTTTTTTTGGACGTCATGTTTGCTTAAGATATTCATTGTCCAGAACATAAGTCACCTTTAGTGAAAAATGTAAAGTTGTTGCAGTTTTCATTCCGTTCTGCAAATTCCACATACAATACAGTTACAGTGACTGAAACATGTTCAAAATGGTATTCATATAAATGCACATTTACGTTATACGTGTAAGCTGCCAGGGTTTGCTGTCACTTAACCACATTTATAATAGATGTATTTGATGTTTTTTATAATTTTTTTATTTTTTAATTTAATTTTTTATTATTTCATGAATTCCCTCTGGAGTGACCTGTAAGTATCATTTGTGGACCTTACCCTCTAATGTTCCCTGGTCTCTTCCTCAGAGGACAACCAGCCCTACCACTCAGTGCCCTGCAATGAATCGAAGATCACCAGTGCTGTCTGGGGACCCCTGGGGGAGTTTGTCATTGCTGGCCATGAGAGTGGCGAGATCAACCAGTTCAGTGCCAAGGTACAGAATGCTTGCATTTCATCTCCCTTATCATTACATTAGCACCAATATGTGTGTATGTTTCTTAACGATCCAGACTTGCAAATGTCACCTAATTCAATATTGACAGATCTTATGTTCATTTTTCTGTGTGTGTTTGTGTCTGTCTGTCTGTGTGTGTGTGTGTGCCTGCCTGCGCACACAGTCTGGGGAGATTCTGAAGACAGTGAAGGAACACACAAAGCAGATCAATGACATCCAGTCGTCTGTGGATCTCACCATGATCGTCACCGCCTCCAAAGACTGCACCGCCAAGGTAGGAGAACCTGCTCTCACTGGACATTCACAGACATGGGGCTGTTTAAACTCTACTGTGTGCATCAGTAAGGGTAAGAGGGCTAAAGGAATGAATGGGCGCTGGGTAGTGGACACTTGGTGCCTAATCACCTGTGTATGGCGAGGACAACTTGCTGTGCTGTCCTGTTGTATGATTGCTGGACTGGGTCCCAGCCTGGAGCAGGCGATTTTCTGTTATGTCTGTGAATGTACCAGCCTCTTTGAGCACCACAATATTAGAAAGAATGCAATGAAGGTACACAGATGATGGCTGCCATAGCAAGGTGTTGGAGTGGTCTATATGTAATGAGACGGGTGATGGTGGATTACCACATGGTCAGGGTGATGTACTCTGCAACTATTTGAATGTTTTTGTTGATAATTCTAGTCAATAATAGTGTGTGTTCAGACATCTTTTGGCTCAAGTATGTTCTCAGCACTTCTAGAAAAAATACTATTTTCCTTGCAGAGCAAAAGTGGTTCATCAGATGAACTCTGCAAGATCATGTCCTCATTATGAAGATCTGTAATAGGATTAAATGCTTTGTCTGTAATAGAATTAAATGCCTGTCTTTGATTCCTCACAACCTGCCTAATTTACTCTAGGCCAACTGGAGTGGTATAATCAAGTACATACAGCATCATAAACACAGGAGATGTGTATATATCCATAGAAGGAGAAGTGTGCCCCCCCAAAAAAAAACACTTGCTGTTCTCAGAAAGTCATTGCCATGTTGCATTTGTCCTCACAGCTTTTTGACTCCACGTCACTTGATCACATCAAGTCCTTCAAGACTGAGAGACCCGTCAACTCCGCTGCCATCTCTCCCAGCATGGACCATGTAAGACCAACAGCACCCCTCAGCCAGCCCGGCTTAGAATATGTGTATGTGTATGTGTGATTGAAATCCCTGACCTGTCTGTCTCTATGATGTGTGCAGGTGGTCATGGGTGGTGGTCAAGAGGCCATGGAGGTCACAACCACATCCACGAGGATTGGCAAGTTCGAGGCCAGGTGAGCCCTTGCTTGTACTAGTCAGTTATATACCTGTTTGCAAAAGCCTCCCTTTTAGCTAAAATAAGTGAATCAATTATCTTGAATGTGGGGGCATGTAAACTACTAACACTGGGTATAATAACATCTTTCAGCAGATGTTGAGTAAAGATAAGGGCAGAAAAAACAATATGGACTCATTAAGTGCAATTTATAAGGAACATGTTTTTTCTTCTCAAGAAGCTGTTCATTCTTTAAGAAATAGGAGCTGACACTACTTTGTCTATTTCTTAATAGGGAATATGCATCAAGCCAGTAAACCCTTAAATGAGTTGGACATAGAAATTTCATCTCAGTTTGATACCACAAAATATTGATTACTTCTCACTTGAGGAGGCTGTCAGGTCTTGTTAGTGTCAGAATGCCACTAACAAGGTTATCCCATTTGCTACGGGTCCACTCATCCACAAACATTCTGTTCCCTGAGGGATACCACCTTGAGGTGTAGGAATAAAATGAGAATTTCACCTTAAATTCACCTTTCATGCACCACTTACCTAATGAACCAGACTACTTAGGTGACTTAAACTTAAGCCACCGTTTCCCAACCTTGGGTCGGGACCCCATGTGTGGTCACCTGAAATTCAAATGGGGTCGGCTGATATCTTACAATTGACCAGTACATTACATAAAAATATATATACATTACATACAAAAAATATATTAAAAAATAAACCCCATGATATCCAAGTTAAGTAACTAATCGGATCCTTCATTACAATCGATCTATGTAAAAATAAACTTAGACATCCCGCATTAGATCATGGGTAATACTGCTTGATCAACGTTCCAATTTGCAAGCGTTTGCGAACGTTTTCCTATGTTTGCGAATTTAAACGCACCGATGGTTTTGAATTATCTTGTCATATCCAGCACCCAATAGTCTGCACAAGCCGTTCATTTGTCAGTTGCAAAGGTTTTAATTTAATACGGAAAGCCCTCTGACCTGTCTGTACTCTAGTTATGTGGTTGAAGTTCTAAGGATGTGGTGTGTTTATCTGTTCCTGCCGCCTTCTAGGTTCTTCCATTCGGCCTATGAAGAGGAGTTTGGAAGAGTAAAGGGACATTTCGGTCCCATCAACTGTGTAGCTTTCCACCCAGATGGGAAAAGGTAAGAAAAAAATATCTTCTCACACAGCAGTCCACATTAGATTTTCAGAGATTCTGTTTGTCTCTTCCGTTGGACCTTTTCCCCCTCAAATACTAAGATCAACTACCTATTCTGTTACTCTGTAATAACACAACAGGTAATTTCTTTGTGATTTGACTCGCCATTTGATTGCCTCTCTGGTTGACATCTAAATGTCTGCACTATCACTATCCTGTGATTATCTTGTGTTGTAGGTAAATATGTATTGTTTGTTGTTGCCGTATGATGTCTTTGTTCAATGTAGCTTGAATGTCAGTCGCCAAGTGTAAATCACTTTGGATTAAGGCGTCGGCTAAAATGAATAAATGTAAAGGTGAAAGTATTGAGGCGGTGGATATACTGTAGAGACGTAAATTTTCAGATAGTTAAACACTATAACATGATGAAAACAACATAGCACTAAGGGTTAAGGATGTTGATTTTTAAAGATGCCAGAGGAGGTCAAGATGTGTGGGTGTGGTTGCAATTGGTGCCAACGTTTTTTGTGTTTTTTGTGTGTGTGTTACAGTTATAGCAGTGGAGGAGAGGACGGATACACCAGAATTCACTACTTCGACCCCCAGTATTTCGACTTCGAGCTGGAGGCGTAGACACCTTCGGAAGCAGCAACATTCCATCTGAGCGCTGACCCCAGATCAGTCGTATGGCAGCGTGTCAGCAGCACACTGCGAAGCAGCTCCAACCATCGGCTGCACTTATGCATTTCTGGTTTTTGTATGCTTGGTTTTACTTCAACACATTACTCTCTATGAGCCTTACTCCAGGGTCTATTAAATTAATGGATATTGTTAATAAAAACTTGGTTTTGAGGCATTATGTTTTTTACTGGTTTGTTTTGCTCTTCATTCAAATGTTTGGCTGAAGTGAAATGTGTTGCACATCCTTCAGTGTGATGACACTGTCTCAGAGTTATGATTAGGTAGTGGTATCAAACATTTTTGAAGACATTTGTTCCTTTATAGGTAATCATTAAATATAAGTATTTTAGAAATCTTAAACGTCCTAGCCCATCCTGAATCCCAGGCCTGTGCCTGAGAATTTAGGTTGCCTTCCCACTCGGTCTGTTTAACTGGACCGTACCCGAGTGTGATCACTACCCCCTAGCCCTGACCCAGCTGCTCTCTGATCACATGACATTTTTGTTTGCATAGTCCGTTTGTCATAAACACTAACTTCTTTTTTCCAATATCGATTGACAATGTTGCAAAAACAGCAGTTTATTTCCTGATTTTGCAACAGATAGCATTGAACTGCACTGGGGTTCTAACGAACCGTACCCCAGACCACTGTTTTCTAACGGACTCTGGTCCACACCCAGGTTCGGCATGTGTTCACATTAGCAAAAATCACCGAACCATCGGTCCAAACGAACTCAGGTCTGGACCAAACGGTCTAGTGTGAATGCACCCTTAGAGCCTTGTGATAATCACTATTTCAAAAATGAATATGGTGAATTAATGCAACAAACCAACTGTTAACCTTTAATCTGGTGTTTTCTGAGTAACATTCTGGGGTTGCAGTCAAATTCCAGGCATGGAATTGTTAATCAGTAAAAGTAAAGGAAGTTATGAAACTTGGTTTTGTCTAATACACATCTAAACTCATCTATATAATACATAGAAATGATATGTATTATATAGAAATGCTATGTAGATTTCTAATCTAATGACTAGACTAACTCTTCCCTTGATTAAATATGTAGCCGATGAATTTCTACATGATAGTTCAAGATTTCAGAAGGTATGTCCTTGAGTAATGGAACACTTAATATGAAAAAGAACCTTGGATCACTATTGAATAATATTTACATTATTGATCAAGAGACATAATTTGATTTTCTTTGTTTTATTTACCAAATTCATTGTTATAGACATTTCACAACATCTGAACTTTTTGGAAACCCAAACCGGACCGCAGGTCCATCGAACCTGCTAATAGCTGCTCCCCATATAGCAGTAACGTAACATCTGCGGGTAAAGCCCTCTTCTCCCTGTGCCCCCCACCCCTTATGTCCCCAGTCCTCCCTCCATCCATCCAAAAGACATACAGCTACGTTCACAGCCATCAAAGCAGACATGGTAATAAAAACAAATTGTGTCACATTTTTTAATCTTTTTCTTAAAAACAAGGTAAAAGAATGCGGCAGCAGGAATAGGCATCCAGAGGAAGAAAAGGAGAGATACCAAAAAGAAAGGGGGAAAAAAAGGGGAAATGTACAAATTTGAATGTCCATGATGTGAAATAACTTAAGAGATGAAAGCCTGTGAAAGAGCCAGGGAGAGTTTGAGAGCTGGTGCGCATTTTCTGAATTGTGACTAGTTCAGGTCCGGTTTGGTTGAGGTACTGTTTTAAGCAGAAGAACAAAAACAAAAAAGGTACTGATCGGATGCAAACTGAAAAATAAACATTAAAACAGAGGTGAAAATAATAGGAAGAAAAAAAAAAAAACATACATCTTGCATTTCAATTCACACTGGCAATGCAAAAAACTTTATACCGCTTCTTAAGAATACAAATAGTAAAATGAGTCTTAGAAAATAATTTACAGTCTTTTGCTTCCGCAATCTAACCTCTATTCTGTGTGTGTGCGTGTGTGTGTGTAGATGTGTACAGTTGTGTGTGTAAGTGCATTTGTGTGTGTGTGAGGTGGGGCATCTGACAAGGTCATGCATCCACAAGGACTTCTGGGCTTCAATTTCTCAGGTTGTCTTCAGTTCTTCTTTTGGCCTAGTAATACAAGGAGTCATCAGTATCTTTTGCACCCATAAAATAAGAGAATCTTTAGCAGCAACAACAACCATCATCCTCCTCCTCCTCCACATAAAAAGCAGGACACTGGGACCAGCCTGACTAGCGTCCAGGTGTGTACTCACCCCTTTGTGTCCATTTTCTCTTCAGGTGCTTTCTCCTCTTCTTTCACTTCAGCTAGAGGCAAAACATAGGACTCTTAAAACACTTAAAAAAAACACACACAATGGTGGTTGTAAAATGATTCCTAGGCACAAACAGAAGACCATAGGCAGTGTACTAGAACGTTGATTTGTGAGGGTTGACCAAGTGAGTTGTGGCTCACCTTTCTTCTCCTCTCCGTCCTTCTCCTCCTCCGTCTTGACCCGTTTGGCCTTCTTGAAGTTGGCGGCATTCCTGCGTCCCCCGCCCTGGCCCTCGTCCTCAGAGTCGGAGAACTCCTCTTCACAGGCTATCCTCTTGTCGTGAGCACGGACTGCAAGGTAAAAGACACGCCATCATCATCATCATCATCATCTACCTCACCTGCTACATCCAGAGCCTGAATAACAGTTACACACTTGGACTTCAAGGGACACATGGGAAAAAAAAAAAAAAAAAAAAAAAAAAGCTTCCGACAGTATGGCTGAGGGTCTCTGAAAGGATGCTATATCCGGCTATAAAGACTTAAGAGACACTTTGAAAAGTGAGAGTTGAGAAAAGCATGCCAGGGCAGAGCACTAGGACAGAACAGAGGCCATAAGTGTACGGGCTACAAGAGAACTCTGGGTTCCTGGGACATGACATACTGGAGATGCGCTTGTCAGGGTCCTCTTCCTCGTCACCGCTGTCCTCCTGTACAGCGTCCTCTGGGATGGCCTGCATCTGCACACCAGGGGCATGGGGCAGCATGCGCAGGTTCTCAAATAGACGCTGCCTGCACGTACACACACACACACCAAGTCAATCAAATATGGCTCTTTAAACAAGCACACATGTATGTCTATGTAAAACTGTGCTTATCCTTGTTTGTACAGATGTACAGGTTTCTAAATCAAGCTTGCCATACCACTGGTGCATTTAAAGTACATGTAGATATATTTTCAAGATAAACTATTTAAACACACTTCTATGGTACAAAACTATATTTCTGTAAGTTCCAAAAGATAAACAACACATACTTGATCTTCTCCAGGTAGTCATTTGTGTTCTGGTTGGTCATGTTGGATGGACTGATGTGAAGTTTGAAGTCTGGGCCGAAGTACTCAAAATAGTCATTGTACGGGAGCTCTGGACATCAAAATAAGAGATTTCATCACCACCACCACTCAAACACAACAAATGTCACATAGTTGGATTATGAATTTCAAATGACACTTTTGAAAATTGAATTGGCAAAAAGGTAAATGTGAAACTCAGTTGAAAGGTCTTCATTTTTTCCCCTTCTCATTACTACTCATGGAGTCTTCTACCACTATTCATAAAGCTAAGCGATGATGCTTGTTTGTGTCGAGGCCTACCGTTGGGGATGGTGCTGTCCAGGGCCACGGCCGTCTCATAGGTCCAGCAGCGGGCCACGTTCCTGATGGTGTAGCCTCCGCCTCCCAGCATCAGCAGGGGCAGGTTAAAGCTCTTCATGTACTCTACACACTTGGCATGGCCTACAGGAAATGCCACAACATTAACACAGGGCCAAGCCGACTATAAGATACTATATATGCAAGTTAAATAAATACTCCAAAACTGTACATATATTGCGCTAACAATTCTTTATTAAGACCCCAACAGAGCGATGTCTCAGCACGTGGCCAGATGGTCATAAGAAACCTCAGGGATTCAAGAAGCATTTTCCAACCATTGATTTAATTATACGCCACACTTAAGTTCAATTCTTTTTTTTCTTCCCCCCCAACACCATAATCTAGACCAACAGCTTGCATCTAGACACACATTACACAGACAGGTAATTGCTAAAAACAAACGCAGACAGGTGTTCTCCAGTACCTTTGATGGTGAGGTTGAAGCAACCCAGCCTGTCTCCAGACAGCGAGTCGGCTCCACACTGAAGCACCACAGCACTGGGCTGGTACATCTCCATCACTTTGGCCATGATCTGCCCAGAAACACACACCGTTAGGTATTACACATTTGGGCTAGAGCTGCCTCGCTAAAAAAAAAAAAAAAGTTACCAAAGTAAAATGAAGACTCAAGAGATACTAACAGGCTTAAAGATGGCCTCATAAGATTCATCATCGATACCATCCCTGAGGGGGTAGTTCACAGCATAGTATTTGCCCTTTCCTGCTCCAATGTCCTGTAAAAAAAGAAAAGAAACTTCAGTCAGTCCATACCTTTACACATTTATTCATTCCAACATATCTGAATTTAAATGGCTACTAAAGTAAGTGCATGTTGTGTGTGATGTCTATATGCTACTGAGACCCTTGAATTTCCCCTTGGGGATCAATAAAGTATCTATCTATCTATCTATCTATCTATAATAAACTGGACTTTGAAAACCAGCGATGTTTTACATCCCATACAAAACAAATCTCACCATGCACCAGTAAGTCATAATTCAAGCGTTTTACTGCATAAAATGCAACCAGCCAGCAATGCAAGCTGACAGGTTTGATGTCGAATTACTAAAACAGCAAATGTGTTTGAAGGCCATTTCATGAAGTTGCGCAAGATCTCAGGGACGGGCACTCACTCGGAGATCTCCTGTGCCAGGGAAGTACTCCCCGTACTTGTGGAAGGACACGGTCATGACGCGGTCCGTGGTGTAGAACGCCTCCTCCACACCGTCACCATGGTGAATGTCAATGTCTATGTACAGCACTCTCTGATGGTACCTGAAGCAGGGAGGGAGCAGACAGTTAAAACTAGATCGATCAACCGCTTTTAAAAACACCAGTGAAATGATTTGATCAGGACATTAAGGTACTTGGCAGATGCTCTTATCCAAAGCTAAACATAAAGGTCAGACATGGCATGATACAAAGCATGCAACTTCAGTGAAATCTCATCTCAAGTCCACTTCAAATCAATTATATCTGTTTGCTGATTCTGTTGTATTCTACTCAAAGAGATGGATATTATATCTTCTATCAAGGGACAAGTTGTCATACACTGATTGTGCTTCTGCCTCAAACATATTGTCAACTGAAAGAACATTTGCCGCAATGCTAAAAAGACACACTAGACATAAAACACAATTTTTGGTCACCGTGTAAAGCTGAGAGACAAGAGCACTAGCAATCAGCTATGTATCACTATAGGCATGACAGCTCAAAGAGCACTCACTTCAGCAGCTCCAGGATGGCTAAAACGATGTCGTTGACATAACAGAACCCAGACGCCTCAGACTTCTTGGCATGGTGAAGGCCTCCTGCCCAGTTGATGGCAATGTCTGTCTGCTGTTTGTTCAGCTTCACTGCTCCAGCTATAAATCACACACACACACACATACACACACACACACAATACTGGTGATTACTAAAAACATGGACAGGTCTAAATTTCTGCATTCTTGCTGAGAGGTTCTGATCATCCCTTCTTCTTAGGTCCCCATTTACAACAGACTGCTGATCCATAAGGTGTTTTAAACTAAGGTTAAACCATAAGAGTATAGACACTTTCTAGGGTGGTTTTGCAGGGTGAAGTACTCTCCATTCCAGCAGTATGTGGTTGTTATACCCGATATTTTCATATTTTTAATAGTTTTAATATCTCCATTATGAGAAAAGTCTTCAAAGCCTTGTGTGCACATCAGACGCACACACCAAAACTCAAACACACACACAGACACTTACCAACAGAGCCACCTGTTGAGAGCTGACAGAACTCAAATAAACCGTCAAACACGGGACAATCCTCTCCCACATTAACTGTGAAGCAGAAAAAAAACAGAAGATTAACAGTAGTCCAACAATAACATGAATAGCAGGTCAACGTGCAACCCTCCATCAATGCATACATTTACTACCCACTAAACCCTACCAATAGTTTGGTTCAATTCATATCCTGAGGTTTATCAGTCTATTCATCAGGAAGTTAAAGCATTTAAGGTTTATGGTAATGGTACTATTGCAGGCATGTGATAATGTGGTAAAGACTGGATTCAGGATTACAGACTAAGAGCTTTTTTTTTCTAAAACAGAGGTTTTTTTTATGCGTTTCTTTTGGAAGGCGAACCCCTGAATCGGTTTAAATGTACTGTGAACCAGTCTGACCTACCGTTACAAATTATGTTACTTTGAAAATCATAAGACCGACCCTGATTCGCTAACACACACAAACAGAGCGTCTAGCGTTCTCCAACGTGGGTGAGTAGCGTCACTGCTACAGTGGCAACAAACTAGTTGTCGAGTTTAGTGAAATGCAGCATGGACTAATAACGTGTGTGACATTAACGTGTGTGTTGCAGTATCTTGAAAGAAGTCATATATTCAGTCGTAAGCACTAGCCTCTAACCTAGCTTCTTAGGCTGCAAAAAACACCCCTTGTCTTTGTGGTAACTTTGTTAAGCCTCCTGCATTTCCCTCTTCCCATCGGTCCAGTGCACATCTGAAAGATGACTGGGGAGGGAGGGTAATAGGGATCGACCGATATATCGGCCTGCCGATATATCGGGCCGATATTTACGTTTTTTACGTGTATCGGCATCGGCCGATAAGCGGCTGCGTTCGCCGATAGTTTTCCCCCCGCATTATTTACATACAGGCGTCCACAGGCAGCTCTGTGTTGCTGGAGAAGCTGCAATTCACGTGCAGACTGCCCCTCCCCCACAAGTGCTGAAAGCCTGCTCTTCAAGACAACAGTAAAATGTAAACTTTCAAAGCATCTTTTAACTGTTTAACTTAGCTAAATATTGCCATACACTTTGAAGGTGGAAGCAAGTTTGTGGGTCCAAATGGAAAACACGAATGATAGATAGATAGGTACTTTATTTAATGCTTAATGCCTCATTTATAGAACTGCTTGCCATTGTATTTAGGGAGCTGCAAATAGCTAAGTTGTAGGCTAGGCTAGCGGTAGCTGTTACAAACACTGGTCATTAAGTAATGCCAACGTTGTTCCGTGGTATTTGTGGGAGTTTTATTCAGCGACCACCTGGCTGAGTTTTGGACGCGTGTGGTGTGTGTGTGTGTGTGTCTCCCTCCCTGAATGCCTCTTCTATAAAACTGCTTGCCATTGTATTTAGGGAGCTGTAAATAGCTAAGTTGTAGGCTATCCGTATGGTAGCGGTAGCTGTTACGAACACTGGTCAATCATATGATTAAGTAATGCCGACGTTGTTCCGTGATATTTGTGGTAGTTTTATTCAGCGACCACCTGGCTGAGTTTTGGACGCATGTAGTGTGTGCGTCTCCCTCCCCTTCTCCCTTCGAGCTGGGCGGAGTTGCCATCACAGTGATAAAAGCTTTAATAATGAGAGACGTGTTATATGTAGTTAACTATTAATTCGTGTTAACGTTTACCATGTACCAGACATACCGTGTATGCCTTACTTGTTTAGAGCCGTTTGCTAACGTTATCATTATCAATCCAGTTCAATAGTTGTTCGTCAGCTACCAAACAGACGTTTGTGTGTGCATCTGTGAGACACACGCATCACAGCAATATGAGAGTGCTGCGCTACCGGAAGAAGAGATTTTAAAACTTTGAGAGATATGTTTTATACCTTTTGACGTTGATGCCGTTTAGAACAGAAACATCTGACAGCACGTTATTTTCTTCGGCTGATTTATGTTCTGTGATTGACAAATCTTGCAGCTTTTTTTAGAAAAATATAGACATAGAAAAAATGAAACCATGCAGTCTTAAATTACAAATCAAGCACTTTATTTCAATAGCTTTTCAGGCTTATTGTTTTCTTAAAGTATTTAAATGTGTTGACAAAGGACATTTTGTGATGACCTGAATTATGTCTTATAGTCAGCAAGCAATGCATCATCAAGGCTGTAAGATGTTGATGAAAGCATTTTGCAGTTAACCATATCCAGTGCACCCATCCATAAGTTCAATAAATGTTCCTTTTTTAAATTGAGACTTATAACATTTGTTATCATAATTATGTGTCATTTTTATGATGTAAATTGAGGGAGCAAAATAAAAGCAGTATCGGCTCCAAATATCGGCTCAAGAAAATCGGCAGCCTGTATCGGTCATCGGCTAAGGCTGAGGGAAAAAAATCGGTATCGGTATCGGCACTAAAAAATCCATATCGGTCGAACCCTAGAGGGTAATATTGCCTACCTGTCATTGTTGATGTGACAAACTCGCTTTTGACAACATGAGTAAGTAGCCTCCTTGTTTATGAAAGGTGATCCAGACACCCTTTCTCCCCTGGCACTCGAAATTAAGCCAAAGCAACAGCTTACACCACTGAGGTTTTAAAATATTGTGACTGGCTTAGCAGCTAAGCGTACATGAACTGAGAACATACATGAATGTATAGATCTCTATTAATTGGCGTAGTGATTTCGTTTAGAGACATTTGACAAAGTTGTTAATATCAACATGTTTGTTCAGTCTTTCAATCCAGTCAAGTCTTTGTGTCTTTTGGAGAAATTATAAACCCAATGACATGCAATTGTAATTTTGCTCATGTCTTAAAAGTTGTATCAGCGATAGCAGGGATACGTCACTTCTGTTGATGTTCAAACAAAACAGAGAGCTAGCTCGCTACTCCCTCCCGTGCAATTAAAACTCTCCTAAACGCACATCTTGTCGGTTATTGGTTGAAACACTTTATTTTGCCTTTGAGTGGGTTGCCAACCCTTGTTGGTAGCAATTGTTTTTGTGTACAGATCTCGGAGCCTAGGCTGCCTACAGAGACACGTTTTTTTGACGGCCTGCTTATGGAGCAGACAGCTAGCGGATCGTTAGGAAAGATTAGATGAATGTGATCATTTATGTTTGGGCCTTTTTTGGGCCTGAAATCGCTGATACAACCTTTAAAGTAACAAAAAAAGAGTTTATTGCCTACCCATTTGATAATTATTAATAGAATTAAATACTATATAATGGAAAATAAAAATTGAAAATAAACAAATGTGAAGAACTGTATTGCATTTTGGGGCTCAATTACATCATATTGCATTGTACCGAATCGTTCTGTATTAAAACGTATCGTTTCTGAATCGTATCATAGCTTATGCATCTAGATACGTATAGAATCGTCATATAAGGGAGAGATGCACACCCATACAGATTACCATTGACACTGGTGGTATTTCAGGCACAAGCTGCACACACATAGAATCAATCACGTCATCATTTGGGGAAAAAAAAAAAAACATGAATTTAAAAAAATATCCATTTGAGGGAGCTAAAACTCTGTTTACATGTAAACGAAAGGCCCAAGCGCATAAAAAAATATGCGTTTATCACAAATATC
Organism: Alosa pseudoharengus; assembly: GCF_046254945.1. Lineage (NCBI taxonomy): Eukaryota > Metazoa > Chordata > Actinopteri > Clupeiformes > Clupeidae > Alosa > Alosa pseudoharengus. Next base: position 17,660,172 of record NW_027468685.1, on the reverse strand, counting down.
TACATACGTGTAAACAAGCCCTAAACCCTTCATTATTCTCGTCATCACAGCAGAGGGTTCTCTTATGAATTAAAAACAATGTTTTTATCTGTGATATACTTCAAGTAACAATGAATAACAGTGTCTGCCATATGAATGTAAATAGTAGTCTACTTACATCTTTGCATCTGTTTACTATACTCAGACATGTTGTCAGGCCGGATGGAGCGTAGGAATTTGATGTAGTCATCACTGTGATACTTGGTCATTTCCTCGCCATTGGCCTTGTGAGGTCTCTATATGGGTGGGGTGGGGGTGCAGGACACAAAAGACGTCAGTCTCACAATATAAGCGTATCAATACAAACTTCACATTTGCAATCAGATTCTTAGGCACTTTTTCTGATACACATACAACATTATAGGGAGGGGAGAGAGATGGATATGGCTTACATAGATTTCCATCTTCCTGTAGAGCCCATAGTTGAGCAGGAGATTGTGGGTCATGCGAATTCTGTGGGGCTTCATGGGATGGCCCTGGCCATAGTAGTAGTTCCCAACATCACCTGGATGGTAACAAAAAAAAAAAGAAAGAGATGGACTCATTGTGCTGCAAATGATGAATGATGTTTTTAAATATTGAATGCCCTTTTTTTGCAAAGCACAGGCTAAAAGGGAAGACTTGCAGATGTGTCAATGTACTGTGCACCACAGGAATGTCAGCACCATGGGTTATAAAGAAACAGGCAATATACCCTTGTGACTGATACAGGCTGTTGCTGTGATTTCAAGTGTCTGGTAGAAACTGCATCTTGCTTTTTACAATTGGCTGTTCACTCATCGCCCACAGGCTAAAACTTAAGTGTTAATTTCCTTCAGCAGGTGTGCATATTTTGACGTATTTAGATAAAGGGATAACAATGAAATGGCCAATTCAAGTCCAACGACAATCTCTTACTGCTAGTCATTTAAATGTGACTTTACTGGGCGAGTTATTTTTCAATCTGTTGCCCTAGATTTTCTCAGTTACAAAAAAATCCGAATAGTTAGTCGCACTTCTGTAACGTCAAGTGTTTACAATCAAGTGGCAAAAATGTAATGCTAATGCATAATGAACACATTCATAGGAGTGTTCGCATCCGTTCTTTGTGTGCATCACTCGAAAGTGTGCAACAGGCTACATGCAATCCAGCACGTAACTCTACCGCTGCATAGGTGGGATTAAATAGGTTTAAAAGGCCGGTCGGTAAATTACATGCAAGCTGATGCACATCAAAGTTAGGAGGACGCATTATCAGAAAGAGGAAACAGGCTAGCTTGCTAGGCCAAATAAGCTGCTAATGAACCTTTGATGTAAACGTGGTAAATTACCACTAAAGGACAACAGCACACTAAGTTTGTGGTCTGACCGAGAAACATTAACAGCTGCCTAACGTCTGTCAACTACCCAAATATGTAGGACTTCTTAGCACGAAGAATAAAGCTGGAGGATGCTAGGAATGTCCTAGTCAAATGATGTTGGCAGGCTAACTAGCGGACCAGCCACACAGCTAGCTTGCTGGCTAACGAGTTGTGGAATCCCTGGAAGCATACAAAACCAGCTAGACAGTCACACAAGTCCGGAACTGAGAGCAGACCACATGTAAATTAACTATGGTTTTATGGTAAGTATAATCGTTAAGTCCTTAACAGAATATCAAGACAACTCTTCACGCTAACGGGATGCTGCACGCCTCCCTGCAGCGAAGACAATTAGCTAACAAGAGTGAGCTAGCCTATAGCAATTACATAGCCAAGCGGCTAGCCGGTTGAACTCGTTTACTTGCTACAATCAGTTCATAAAAGAAAGCGATTAATGATGTCTCACTCTAAATATCTAACTTCACATTTCCCTACTGCTTCTCTGTGTATATTCAGACGAGGCTTTATCCTATTCCTTACCATCATAATAATAGCAAACTTTCTTCTTTGTTCCTTGAGAAGTCAGCGCCATTTTACCTCCAATTACTGCCTGAGCCTGCCGGGCTTTCTACGCAATGACTAACTTCAGTCGGAACTTGCATTTAGTGCATTTCTACCAATCGCATTACATCTTTCACATCTGGGGCGTTCCGTCTGCAATTTGGACCAACCACTTCGCGGTACTGAAGTGTTTTCTTCACAGAGATGTCTCAGACTTCAGTAGCCAAATCACAAAACGATAAAAAAAATAATAAAAAAAACGATGATGGCGTTATAAGAAATATATAATGAAAGACAACATTTGATGTTAGGAATGTCTTGAAGCTACTTGACAGGCTGTGTGCGTGTTCAGACATCTTGCTGCAGAAGTCCTCAACATAGTTGAAGTAGCCTAAATTGCATAGGCCTACACCAACACATTAAACACTTTGCCTACATTACTTTTAGGCCTAACGTTACAATACATCAATCTCTTTTTTAAAACTCAGATTTGCCCAGCACAACTGCCTAGTTCCCACTTTTGTCAGACTTGATTTTTGTCTGATTTATTTAGGCTAAGCTTTTTCATTTCAAATATCAGACATCCAGGCAGTGGTGTAGTGGTAAAAAAAAGAGGTGTGTAAACTATGAATTCTGTGATAAGGTGGACTACGCAGTATTGGATTTTTTAAAAGGCATTCAGAACATGTTTGATGATGGTGAAGGTTGTCCTATGTTTATACTGTAACAATACTAGTGGTATTAAATGGTTCCTAGAGAGTTGATGAGTAAGGCCGTGTGAATGTGGATAATAGCCTTATAGTGTGATTTTTGAATATTAAAAGTTGCAATTGGTGAATAAACTCTTTTGAGAGGTGGATAAACTCTATTTTTGAAATTTCAGAAGTACAAACTGCGTTTACTTGTGTTTAGCCTCCATTACATCCCTGGGGTTCAAAAGTTAACATGCACTATTTCCACAGTCTTAGAAGCTTTTGTATTTCTCCTTGGGAGCAGTATGCAAACATTTCCATTAAGGTAGGCCTACCATGTTCATCTTACAAATATAGGCTAAACACCACCACATCATTGAGGAAGTATAGGTGAGACCCAGAGATTAATTTCTTTATTGTTTATGTGAACTGAACAATCAAGGTACTGGTAGTTGTTGTAGCCTAACTGTTACTGTCAGTGTCCACTGAAGAGAGTGCTGTATCATTAAAAAGCCATAGTCTAGGCCTATACCCAAAGAGGAAGGTCATTCAAGTTCACATTAATAGCCTATAGCAAATTATCATAGATAATGGTCATTCAATGTGCTTTTCTGCATAAGACACTAAATCAATCAATGATGAAAATAAGAAATATATAAACCACACTACAAAGAATACAAAATCACTACAAAAATATATAAATATCTAATAAAATAATAGAATGCCATTTTACTCTTAGTCCATGAGCCAGACCAGATGTTGGTAACTCAAGGTGGCAAACCAGTGGTGCCATTTCATTTGTTAGACCAACCGAAGTAAAACTATATGTACCGCAGAGCGGTACAAAATATGACCGCCGCCCAGTCCAGCACATTTTTTCCACAAAAATAAATCACGCTGAAAGGCCTATATGATTCTAACTGTCTCACTAAATTGCATTATCCACACTCAATTCTCACTGGTATCTGCTAGACAACAAGTACCAAAACATGATTAGTGCATAGATTTCACATGTAAAATTCATTTTATACAACCCCACCTCCATCTTGCCTGTTCATAATTCTGAGAAATTCTTGAATTGTGTGCATGTACATGTTTATGTTATGTGTGTGGGTGTGTGTGTATGTGTGTGTGTGTCTGTGTGTGTGTGTGTGTGTGTGTGTGCGTGCTTGTGTGTGTGCCTGCGTATGTGCCTGTGCATGCAAGCGTACATGTCTACTGTGTGAGTATGTGTCATACGTATGATTACTGTGAATGTATGTGTGTGTGTGTGTGTATCTGTTTGTGCACATGTGTGCACATGAAATGGGTTAACATGACCCCTGGAGGCAAACATACGGAAAAAAATGGTCATCCTAGGCCCTACAGTTCTCAAGATATTCACAGAGAACTGTTTCTGCCCTACCCTCCTTTCGGGGGGTCCAGTCCAGCGGGGGGGCTACAGATCAAAACGAAAAACGACGGTTCCATGCTATCCATGTGGGGTTACATGCCCACCAAGTTTTGTGTACCCCGGTCTTTCAGTGTCCCGGGAATCCCTGTTGGTGTACGTCACTAAATGTACACATAAATTATTTTATTGTAAGGCCCCTCATGAACGAAAGTACACAAAACTTGGCATGCATTCGGAGGGTGTCATAATGATCCTACACTTTTATTTTCGTGCAGTTTTGACCTTGTCAGCCAGAGATATTGTGATGAAAACACCTGATTTTTTGCGTTTTAATTTTTAACTAGGTGGCGCTATACATGAAATAAGTGGTAATGGGATGGGTTGACATGCCCCCTTAAGACCAACATACATAAAAAAGGTGGACCTCCTAGGCCCTACGGTTCTCGAGATATTCACAGAAAACTGTCTCCGGCCACCTACAGGCCAGTTGGTGTATAGTAACATAAATTAATTTATTGTGTGGCCCCCCATGAACGGAATTCCACAAAACTTGGTGTGCATACAGAGGGTGTCATAATGATCCTACACGTCCAATTTCGTGCAGTTTTGACTATGTTAGGTCACAGATACCTGCGATTACAACACCTAATTTTTACTTTTTTGTGTTTAACTAGGTGGCGCTATACATGAAATGAGTGGTTATGTAATGGGTTGACATGGCCCCTTGAGATCACCATACAAAAAAAATGGTCCTCCTAAACCCTACGGTTCTCGAGATGTTCACAGAAAACTGTGTCTGCCCTACCCTCCTTTCGGGGGGTCCAGTCCAGCGGGGGGGCTACAGATCAAAACAAAAAACGATGGTTCCATGCTATCCATGTGGGGTTACATGCCCACCAAGTTTCGTGTACCCCGGTCTTTCAGTGTCCCGGGAATCATTGACGGAAATTTGGGCATGCGAAAAAGAATAAATAAATAAATAAATAATAAAAAAAAATTCTGACTAAACCTATATGACCGCCGCTTCGCTGCGCGGCGGTCATAATAATACATGATAACCTCCCTAAATGAGCAGCTGTTTCATTCTCTTGCTGAAACCTGATTTTTTTTCAGGCAAATAGGGTAAACATGAAATGGATATCACCATGAAACAGGTTATGAATTATATATGAACATACCCCTCTGCCAAAACCTTCAGAATAAGAATGAAACTGGGACATTGGTGTGTGTATGTACAACTGCAGTGGCTTCTAATAAGAGAAAAAGACTGAGAAAAGGCCCTGTAAAGATGTAATTTGAACATACACAGTATGTAGCAAAATACAGTTTAGGAAATATGTGACTTAAATGTGTATTTAGAACAATTTCTATCATTCTTTGCACTAGTTTGAAAACAAAATAAATATATAGTTTGTGGATTTTTGCATACTATTCAGTCTATCACCTGCGCCCTCTATTTGTATTGATGACTTCGAGCTGATGTTCCATCAAACTGTGTGTGTATGAGAGTTGGATTATGTATGAAGGTGCATGTGTGTTGCAGGACTTTTGTGTTTGGTGTTTGTGTGTGAGTCTGTCACATGTTCTTGATGATGTCTCCATTATACAGCATCATTATACACTTATTAGGTTAGGAATGTCTTATTCTTACATAATAGGTGACTCATTCTGGTAAATCCTTAATAGGTCACTTGTTGGGTTTGATCGATCTGGATATTATAGACTTATTACAGGCTCTAGACCCAGCAGCAAGACATACAACATAAAAAAAGAAATAGATACATGAACACATTCAAACATACTCTGATTCATGAGAGTCTTAACAGGCACCCATACCAATGTTTCCACACATATGATTGATATCTGACCGAGCTGCACCTTGGTGCTTTTGAGCATCATTATAATACAGTTTTGAGACTCATCAAGTCGGGACATGTACTTAAACATTATGTTCCTCAAGAGAGCCTGTAAAGTGCTTAGCCCTGAGTCACAAAAGAGCTTGCTTGCACTGCTACTCCTGGGCTTTTTCATGGTGATAGTGTTGATGAAAATAGAAACTGTATAGCCTTCTAATACATTGTCTTAACAAGTTGGCACTATAAGTCACATAACTAGATGTACCGCAGAGCGGTACAAAATATGACCGCCGCCCAGTCCAGCACATTTTTTCCACAAAAATAAATCACGCTGAAAGGCCTGTATGATTCTAGCTGTCTCACTAAATTGCATTATCCACACTCAATTCTCACTGATATCTTCTAGACAACAAGTACCAAAACATGATTAGTTCATAGATTTCACATGTAAAATTCATTTTATACAACCCCACCTCCATCTTGCCTGTTCATAATTCTGAGAAATTCTTGAATTGTGTGCACTAGTGCAGTGCCCGTTCAAACATGTCATTCCTGAAGAAAACCCTTAGCTCAATTACATGCCCACATGTATGCCTGCTTTAAAAATAGGATGATAGGGAAACATCATTCCAGCTAAGCATTCAATAATGAATACTGAATATTATAATATATTAGCCTATAATTAATGTGGCCTCTAATAAATTTAGGCATGGCTGCATGTGACATTTCTACAGATCAGAATGACATCATTTTGTTTTTGTTTTGAGTTAAGGCTAAATGTGTATAGCTTACTGAATAACTTCCTAATGCTATTCGAAGCTTGCACATACTTTTATTTTGAGTGATCACTACATACCCGTGTTTAATGACGTGATAAGTGCCGTCGCTCAGTCTGCAACTTGTCTAACGTTAGCTATGTGGCATTAGCCTATCGCTCGTTTCAATTTGGGACCTTGCAGTCGGAATTGTCGTTTTAGTCAATGTCTCTTGAAAGTCCAAAGTAGCCTGGGCTATTCGAGTGGTCACTACATACCCGTGTTTGTTGGCGTGTTGTTGCAAGTAATCATTTTATACAAGCAAACTGCATACAGGGAGTCTTTATTGTTGAGGTCAGACATGATAATCATCTTGCATCTTAACCCACAAGCGGTTCCCGAGTAATCTGTTTAAATTGCGACTGACTATCATCAAAGTGAGACCTAGCAGAGCCCGTTCTCTGGACCTAGCTACTGTCAGTACACGATCCATAGGGTGGAGCTCCCCTGAAACTGGTCCCCTTGGAAACAGTGCAGTGCAGCGATAAACGTCCTACGTAAATAAGCATATTTTGAAATATGCATTCAAAAATCTTCAAAATCGAGAGTGCACACCTTTGTGCCACGCGCGAGCCACATACGAAATCTTAGGTCAGTCTGACAAACGGTCAGCGAGATATGCGTGCCACAGACACACACACACACACACACACACACACAAACGCTTCTTGTTTTATAGATAGATAGATGTACATGTTTATGTTATGTGTGTGTGTGTGTGTGTGTGTGTGTGTGTGTGTGTGTGTGTGTGTGTGTGTGTGTGTGTGTGTGCGTGCGTGCGTGCGTGCTTGTGTGTGTGCCTGTGTATGTGCCTGTGCATGCAAGCGTACATATGTCTACTGTGTGAGTATGTGTCATACGTATGATTACTGTGAATGTATGTGTGTGTGTGTGTTTCTGTTTGTGCACATGTGTGCACATGAAATGGGTTAACATGACACCTGGAGGCAAACATATGGAAAAAAATGGTCATCCTAGTCCCTATGGTTCTCAAGATATTCAGAGAACTGTGTCTGCCCTACCCTCCTTTCGGGGGGTCCAGTCCAGCGGGGGGGCTACAGATCAAAACGAAAAATGACGGTTCCATGCTATCCATGTGGGGTTACATGCCCACCAAGTTTTGTGTACCCCGGTCTTTCAGTGTCCCTGGAATCCTTGTTGGTGTACGTCACTAAATGTACACATACATTATTTTATTGTAAGGCCCCCCATGAACGAAAGTACACAAAACTTGGCATGCATTCTGAGGGTGTCATAATGATCCTACACTTTTAATTTTGTGCAGTTTTGACCTTGTCAGCCAGAGATATTGTGATGAAAACACCTAATTTTTTGCTTTTTAATTTTTAACTAGGTGGCGCTATAGATGAAATAAGTGGTAATGGGATGGGTTGACATGCCCCCTTAAGACCAACATACATAAAAAAGGTGGACCTCCTAGGCCCTACGGTTCTCGAGATATTCACAGAAAACTGTCTCCGGCCACCTACAGGCCAGTTGGTGTATAGTAACATAAATTAATTTATTGTGTGGCCCCCCATGAACGGAATTCCACAAAATTTGGCGTGCATACAGAGGGTGTCATAATGATCCTACACTTCCAATTTCGTGCAGTTTTGACTATGTTAGGTCACAGATACCTTCAATTACAACACCTCATTTTTACTTTTTTGTGTTTAACTAGGTGGCGCTATACATGAAATGAGTGGCTATGGAATGGGTTGACATGGCCCCTTGAGATCAACATACAAAAAAAAATGGTCCTCCTAAACCCTACGGTTTTCGAGATATTCACAGAAAAAAACGATGGTTCCATGCTATCCATGTGGGGTTACATGCCCACCAAGTTTCGTGTACCCCGGTCTTTAAGTGTAAGAGTAAGGGCATGCGAAAAAGAAAAAAAAAAAAAAAAAAAAAATTCTGACTAAACCTTCGCTTCGCTGCGCGGCGGTCATAATAAGATAGTGTTCAATAAAGACGATAATGATTGTGCAATGATGCTTAATACAGACCTTGTTGAGCACTAATACATACACATATTAGTGATGTATTAATGGCTAAAATGTGTTCCCTAAACTAAAGTGCTACCATAGATTTGACAATAGATTGTGTTGAATAGCTTTGATGCCTATTTAGCAATTTCTTTGTTTCTCTGTTATCCTGTAGCCTATACTATTTAAACATATTTAAACAAGACCAGATTGTGACCTAACCAGCCTTGGTTTAGCTTCTCAGTACTGTTCACTATACCAGATGCCTGCCAGGTGTAAAAGTCATGATGATTACAATAGCTGCCACTCTACAGAAGTTATCAAAAATGTCTGCAATATATTTTAGGCCCAAGTGGTAAAAACATGGTTAATGGACAACAAGAAACAACAAAGAAACAAACCTAAAGTTTTAGAGTGGTCATCACAAAGTTGTGTCCTTGACCCTTAATGGCAAATTTGTTGTCTGAACTGAAAAAAGTGGCTTCAAGCAGGAGGCCCCAAAAACCCAGTTCAGTTGCACCAGCTCTGCCTGGAGGAATGGCCCGAAATGCCTACAGAGTGTGGTGTGAAGCATGAAAGGTTGATTTTCAGTCGCACCATTTAAAGGCAGTGCCACTAAAAAGTAACAAAGTTGCCTCACTCTACAAGATGGTGTGGCACTTTCTTCCTGAATCTGTTTAATTTGTTATGCTGATAACATATAGTAAGGACTTTCTGTGTGTTCAGAATTGTAGAAACCAGAGGTGGGACCAAGTCACTGTTTGGCAAGTCACAAGTAAGTCCCAAGTCTTAGCAGTCAAGTCCAAGTCAAGTCCCAAGTAAAGACAGAGAAGGGCAAGTCGAGTCCAAGTCCAAGTCACCTCAAAGCCAAGTTGAGTCCAAGTCCAAGTCCCAATCTTTTTCAAGTCCTGAACAAGTCATCAGGTACTCTTCACTTAATAATGCCATTATTAGACTATCGATCATAATTTTAACACATCAATCTAATCTACAGTATTTTTTTTTATAAATACAGATTAAAATATGTTCAATGATTCTGTCTTGAAATCTTTAACGACATATGCATGCGCATACCTGTGTAATCTGTACGAAACGGATAGCTACAAGACACTCATAGCAGCAAATATATATTGTTTTTTCAAATTGCGGTGTCCACTGTAAGGATGACTACTAATTTGACTGATGGCATTTCACTATGTTAGGCCACAGATTTGCCTGCAAACAATTTATTAGGCTGTCTGCCAGTGGCGACTCATAAGGGAAGCCAAGGTCATGGTTAATGATTACAATAAATGGTGACGAGAAGAATCGTCACATAGGCTACATTAGTAAATTGCTGCAGTTAAATATTTTATTATGAGTTTAAATAAATCACAAAATTACTGAGTAACCACAAAGGTAAAAGTAAAACACTTCTATTTATTTAAAGGATAATAATGACAAAGTAATTTTGTTTTAAAGTATTAATTTCTTAAATACTATACATGTGATGCTGTTTAACTCATTTGTAAAAGGTGCACTGTCACTTTAAGCCCATTGTGTGCCACCGTCCACACGTTCTCCTAATGATGTTTTTTTACCAGCTCCATTCAAATATAGCTATGGCTAGTCCCCAAACTCTAACATTGTTTATGCCACATGTATAGCACAATATTAACAACGATACGCATGATATTAAGTTGTCACAAACAGCTTTCATTCCTTTGGAAATAAAAGCATGTAATGACATGATGCTTGCTAGACATTTCTGTTTGCAATTAAAAGTGAATTATGAGCCTGGTAGCCACCTAGCTACGTGGAATGCGTTTCAATCGGCATAATATCATGTGCTTCATGTAAACGAATTATTGAAGACTTCAAGACTCACCAGTTCCATTACACAAAAGCAAAGTCAACTCTTCATATTCTTTTCCATTTGCAGCCTACGTTTCTCTCCCTTTCGTGCGCGCTGAGACGCGTTCTCAATTAAATGGAGTAGGCCGCTAGCATACGTTCAAGTTGGATCATCCTTATGTAACATGCTGTTGATACATTTTGACATTGTAAACGTTCTTTAACAAAAATGCAAAGCAGTTTGCAGTAAAGCTACTATTTATTTATTATTGGTCCTTCCTCTGTCTCTTGGTGCCCTACACACAGTGCGTGATGCGTAGTGGTAACAGCAGCACTGATCACTGTGCTCTGCCTGTTTGTGTCCACTATGTATATTTTGTTTTTTTCGTTGCGAGGTGAAAGCATCTCTGGGGTGACTGGTCCACGATCAGGAAATTCATTTTTTGACTCGAGACCTGTCAAGTCATTACAAGTTAAAGAGGCAAAGTCCGAGTCAAGTCTCGAGTGAATAGTATTCAAGTCCAAGTCGAGTTGCAAATCATGCCGAATTTTATCAAGTCGAGTCTGAAGTCATTAAAATCATGACTCGAGTCTAAGTCATGTGACTCGAGTCCACATGTCTGGTAGAAACTAACAGCTCCTCTTTAGTTAGATCTCTCTCTCTCTCTTCTTGTGTTAGTGTGTGTGTGTGTGTGTGTGTGTGTGTGTGTGTGTGTGTGCGTACGTGCGTGTGCGCACGTGTGTGTCTGTGTGCGTGTCTGTGTGCTCACCATTCTCTCAATTAAACAGTATCTGTATTCCGCCTTTCACTTCTTAAATAGACAGCCCTCCTCAATATGTAGCCGGTATATATCATCAACAAATGCTTTTTACATTTGGAAGTCATCGAAAGGGATTCCAGAGAGGGAACGCATATAACAATACTGTCATATGTGAATGGTTTTAATTATCTCTCAGAAAACCTCTGTGCAAAACATCATCATTTGATGAGTTCATTAGATTCATCATGAGTTTGACACAAAATACAACCCAAAAAAAAAATGAATGGCATCTTACTGCTGGTGGCCAAACAAATACACCAAGCAGCAGGGTATATTCCATATCAGCAATTAGATATTAATGGACACTGCTTCATCTCCCTTTGAACTATAACACCCGTAATTAAATAACTGCATGCTGAACTATTCAGAAAAATTGACTCCTAAAGAAATTTGGCCTCTAATGTGGTCTATTGTGTCTGCCTCATGCAACAAATTAAATCTACCACATGATGGCGCCTAATACCCATTTTTAATAATTCTGTGCAAAGTGTTTAAGTTTTTTATGTGGTTCATCCTGCTTATTACTAAGCGTATGCTTATAAACAGCTTAGTACAATTTTATTACATATAGGCTAATAGCACTCCTCAGCCATTTAAAGACTTTCAAAAAGGAATTGACGATAATTTTTGCAACAATCTTTTAACTGTATTGTTGCATGCTGAAGGTCAAAAATATTTCATGCTCAGTCAGTTTAACCCATCATGAGACAGATGCATGTATGCAGTTGCCTTTGCTAAGGTTATGTAATTGCAAGTGACCAATTTCATTGGACATAACAGCAGAGAATGTCAATGAATAGTCTAGCATGATGATCACATTTTTAAAAATTACAGGTGTTACGAAGTATGTGAGTCATTACTAAGAAAAATGCACATCCACGTGTAGAATATGAAGAAAACATCAAAATAACACTCATGCTGATGTGAACTATGTGGATGTTGCTTCCAGACCACAGTTATTCAGGATGTGATGCTGATGGTAGCCGACACCACCACACACTTGTGGACACCTCATTGTAGGCCACAGAAAAACAAACAACTATAATAGCATGACCGCACAGATGCCATATTTGTAGGATAGTGTGTCATTTTTTTGTTTATACTTTAGGTGCTCAACAACGTAGGTGTGCATCATGTTTATGAGTAATGTCATGATGATGTACTATATTTATGCTCTGTCTAGGTTGTCATGTTTCTATGATTAGATTGTAATCTTATTTGGATCATGCTATGTTGTGAAACTGAGTGAAATAAACCTATGTATATTTGTGTGAGCAAAATTTGTTGTTGTTGTTTAATACATGACTTGGCCTAAATGATTTGGCTGTCATTATGAAATGATCTGTGTTCATTTATGTAAAGATCCATTCCCTCACCCATAGAAGTACAGGAAACCAACTTAAGTAGGTAACCAACATTTATTTACCATTATCAACTTTACAATAAAACCAGTAACATCTTTAAACATTAGCAAAATAAAGAACAAAATCGGTCAAATGTATTTACAGAGACAAAAAAGCAGATCAAGGCTCACATTTAACACATAACAACTCTGCTTCTTTTAAAACTTCAAATGTGAACATAGCAAGCTCAAATGTGTTTCTTTTTTTCTGTTTAGCCAAGATGAAAATTAAATTGCGATTTTTTTAAACAAACAAGACAAAGCCTTCTGAATATTTAAAATGGTTCTCTATACACCACAAAATACTTAAATTTGGGTTAAAATATAGGAATGTAGAAAGTTGGCAAGTCTTTTGTCATCTTTTTCTCAATCTCCATTTTTTTTTTCTCTAAACAGTCACTTAATGAGGTGTTGGGCACCTCTCGCCTTCCTGTTGAACAAACATCTTTAGCATCTGCGAGTGTTTGGGAGATGCACAGCCTTCGACTCCAACTCTTACACACGTGTTCAACCCCCTTCTGACACTGAGTCCCATCTGTGTGGATGCAGCTGAGTTCCAGATCATTGAGCCATAATCAGGGAAGTGAACTAGTGAGTCTAGTTTTGTCTGTTGTTATTATTCTTAAAGAAAGTGGCACAAGGAGTCTTTTTTTCACATACATGTGTATATATACATATACATATATCCATGTATATATACATATGTATACATATACACATATATATAAATATATATATATATTTGTATTTTTTTTTTTTGAAAAACAGTTCGCGGTCCTTGTGAAGTACAATCACTCTTTCTGTTCGGATGGTGCGGGTGTTGAGCTGGTCTCCTCTGTTGGTTTTGTGGGCTCAGCAGGGGCGGCGGCAGCAGCAGCAGCCTCTTCCTTCTGGGGGGCTGGGGCCTCCTCAACCTTGGCAGGGGTCTCCTCCGCCTTGGGAGCTTCGGCCGCAGGGGCAGCTTCCTCGGCTTTGGCGGCCTCCTCCTTCTTCTCCTCGGCGGCAGGGGCAGCGTCCGCGGCGCCGTCCGCAGCTGGGGCGGTCTCTTCGGCCTTCTCCTCCACGGTGGCGACCGCCTCCTCCTTCACCTCCTTCTCCTTCTTGTTCTTCTTCAGGGAGATGCCCTTGAACTTGAAGGAGTTCTTCAGGGAGAACTTCTTCTTCTTCTTCTTGGGGGTCTCTTTGGTGGCCTCGCCCTCAGGCTTGGCGGCCTCACCCTCGGCAGCCGGAGCGGGTTCGATGGCATCGCTGGCACCCTCTTCTTTGGCGGCTTCGGCTGAGCCGTTGGTGGTGGCGGCAGCGTCGCCCTCAGCTTTGGCAGAAACATCACCATTGGTCTTGACATGACCATTCTCCTGGAGAGACACAAAGAGAATTGGGGAATTGAATATAGCGTTTATTTCTCAGAATGGTGCTTTTCACCGACATAAATTATTAAATATAAGCAATGTGCAGCCTCTGGGCAAAATAAGCCGAACTCAAATGATTTTAAACCACCGAGGTCGTCGACCAACATATCGTTGATGCATCGTGCATAATGAATGGATTTTAGGTGACGCCTTGCAGTACCTCGTGTAATCGTGGGGGGGCGACCTAACAACGCAGACATGCTGCGTGTGTGCAAGCGGTCGAGACAGCAGTCTTGAGACAAAAGGCTGGAATCGATCTGTGCATCGTTACGAATTCCATTATGATTCCCAAACGTTGTCGTCGACAATAAAGTCGTTTACAACGAGTTAACACACCGTCAAAAACATTTAACAACTAAATGCAACTTAAATATCTGAGATTTGACAACTTTTTAATTGAATATATCTTTGATATATCCAACCACTGCATGTAGACATGCATACTAGTCCCCCGTCTAGACTCGCCAGCTCATGCGTCTGCCAACGATGTCGCTCGCTCTAGAGCCATACTGTCACATGAAAAACATGGACAATTCTAATTATTTCATCGATACAAATTTTGGAACTATAGTCAACCCCAATCAAAATTGCCTGAACAGTTCTAAAATAGAAAAAAATAAAGCAATAGAAACGGTCTAATTTAGGCATTCTCCATCTTGTCTTGCACTTCGCTGCCAATCGAGTCCATTTAACCAGCCAGTCAACCAAAAACTGTTAATCATATAGGCCTATGTCCGCGACATTTTCACATTTCTACATATTCCACACTATCAACTGGGTTTTGATGGACAGCTCTCTACTTTTGGACACGCGCATCCCTCGAGTCTCCAACCTCTCCAAATCACAGAAGCGCGCAAGCCGGATTGACTCTTATCTGTAAGTAACAATATAGCCTTTTACAGCCTTAAGCAGTAAAATAACCAGGGTTCGTGTTTAGTTTTCCTATTTACAATTACAACAAAGCAGATACTGAGAGCGGAGCTCGGTCTGTGTCGATGTGGGTGTGTCGCCATAACAGCGTGGTGATAACCGAGGAGCCAGTGCCTACCTGTCCGTTTGTCTTGACGGCAGCCGGGTCAGCAGCGGCGGCTTTCCCCTCAACAGCCACTCCTCCCTTTGATGCCTGGGATCCCATAGCGATGAATTTGTTATTTTTATGTAAAGGAAATGAAAAGAATCTAAATCGGAGAGTTGAAAAATAAATCCAGCCCAAGGAGGGTGTTGTTCATCCAACGCTTAAAGGAATTTCTCTTTATTCCTTAAGAATGGGGGAAAAAAATTCAGACTTCTCCAGACCTCGTTATCCCCAGACCGTTCCTATCGTGAGAAGGAACCTACTACTACCAGTACCAGTTGAACAGCGCTTCAAGATAACCAAATGCACCACCTATGGGCGTGTCCCTACAAGTTTAACCAATCTGAGAAAACGAACTAGTTTCTCCGCCCAATTTTAGACCCCTCACCCCCCCTCCAGTTCCCACCCTCTAATGGCAAAGAGGCCTATGCCATTTTTAACATCATCATCATTTGGAATGCCGATCACTCTCCATACCGACGTTGTTAAATTAAAAATGATGAGGTATAATTTAACTGCTAGATGTTATGAATGGAAGTCGAATTCGTCGTGTTTTTGGAAACTGCTAAGCAGCAATAAAACGAAAGAAAGCTATAGATGGTCAATGTAGCCTACAATACATGGAGTAACCTCCACTGATCCTAGAGATATGCTAGCCTAATCACTTATCAGCCATTTAATATAGGCGATCTACTCCATCCTCGTAATGTAACTACCAGGTCCAAGACTAAAGTGTACAGAGTTTCATCAAGGACTGTAATCAAAGTATCTCTCTCTCTCTCTATATATATATATATATATATATATATATATGAGTGAGTGAGTATCAATTATACATTAAAAGTATGCTGCTAATGTTGATGTTGGAAGTTGTATGCCTCCGAACCTGTTGATTCTGGGTTTTATCTCTATCCCTTTTTACTTTTAGCTCTCTTGACCTTTTCATTTAAGAGAGTTGCCACATATTTTACCATTTTGCCTTTTCAGATTAAAATAGCCTCACAACACATTATGTCCTATACCAAAAATAATTTAAATCATTACAATACGCCCGTACATTGGGGGGTCTTGAACTGCGCCAAATGGTGTTACAGCTGCTTTAAATGGAAATAGTGCTGGTTTTTCTACACTCTACACTCATAAATCATCCCACCCTACTGTGGCCTTGTAGAATGACATAAAGTATCCACTGTCAGCAGAGGAATGCCAAGCACGCAAGCACTCACATAGAAATGTTCACCTCATTTGTGTCAGGGTTCTATTTCAGAACAACTCCAACCTCTTGGAGAGTGTGTGTAAGGGTTATGAGGCTTTAACTGCTCCTTTTAGCATCAGAAGGAGAATGCCATGAATAACCTCCTCTATTGAACACAAGGTGCTTCTTCTTTTTCTCCCTTTGGGGACTGGTGGATGGGACAAGGGTCTGTTGTGGGGCATCAATGCCTTTTTTCTGCTTTGTCGTTTGGTTTTGATTGGTTTCATAATTTCGCTCTCTTTTCTAAAAGCCAGTGTGTGTGTGTGTGTGTGTGTGTGTGTGAAATATCTTCTTTGTAGAGGGCAGCTAGCTGTGGAGCTGTTAGACGTCCAGGACGTGCCACACACTGGAGGTGTGGTCATTTCATACGTGTTTGGACGGCCTTGGCCAACGATCCATGTTGTGTCTCTTTTAAGTTTTTAAGTTTTAACCACCCCCCCCCCCCCCACACACACACACACACACACTGTCACCCACCACCACGTGCACAACAGTTATTGGCATTAAAGGCCAACCTAACGTCGAGTGATTTCTTTTGTTAGCTGGAAATGCTAATGAGTTGTGCTGATGGCCCGCTGATGGGACTGTAAATAGGCCGGCTATCAAACAGCAGTTTACCTCCAGACTGGTTGGGACCCAGCAGGAAGAATGCTGTGGTAGTGGTCGGGGAGGAGGAGATGGGTGTCCAACCCCCCCCCCCCCCCCCCACCCTCAGGCCTCAAAGACCGAATACCTGACCTTTGATTCTCCAGCAGAGACGTCATATGCCAGGTGGCATGACATAAACAAATATGCTCACATCTGCCATGTGGACCCTCTGAAGCCGATCAACAAACGTCTTTCAGAAGTGAATTAAGGGGTCAGCCCAGTAACCTTAGGTCAAGACACCATAGAGACAGTTCATGAACGTAAACCCTTTAAGTGACCAGTGGTCGTCCGTTAGTTTATTATTGCGACTTAATCATGAACTTCCTGTCCTTTCTTTACAAGTTCGAAATCCCCATTCCCATATACATTAATGGAAATTATCAATCTAGGCCAATGGGATTCAGGTCAAATATGCACAGCATATTGCTGAGTAAATGGAATTCTCAAGAGAGCACATTCCCATAAACCCTTGATAAGAACTGAAACCTTTTCATAAACTCATTATGGACCGTGAGATCCGTTTTTTTTTTTTGCACAGCGTGCAATCCGTTTTTTTTGACAATGTTACGATGTATCAAGCATGATGTGAGAGAGAGAGATAGCAACATCGATACAGTTCTCTGGGTAGTTTTGAAAACAGTAAGTATATGAAAATGGTCAGGCTTATGTTTTCTACTCTTTCACTTTTCTCTATCCCTCCCTCCCTCTGTCTCTCTCGATCTCTGGCCTTGAGGCTGTGGACTGATTTCAGCGACGCTCGACGTGGGGCATCTTATCACTCCCTTTTTTTCAACCCTTTGCGGAGTCAATGGCTCTTTTTGTTAGCTTGCCCGGATTTCATGCCTGAACACTGACTGAGATTTCTATCCTCAAAAGGCCCTATTGTTCTCCTTTCAGAAAGCCAACTGATGAGCATCACAAGTCGGGGTGCACGGAGGGGGAGGGAGGGAGATGAGTGAGTGAGTGAGTAACAGAGGGATAGAGAGAGAGAAAGAGAGAGAGAGATTGCATACATCAATGAATTCATAGCTTTCCAAGAAATTTCAATTGTTTGTATTAAGCTCTTACTGGCTCCTCCTATTGACTTAGTACGATCTCTTAGTACACAGAAAGAACTGAGACTTTTTTGTGTCACTTATCTTCTTAAAGCTTCAATTTTTTTGTCCCAAGGTTTTTTTTTATCAGTCTTTTGTCTTCAGCGGATGGGGTCAGCAACATGAGCTCCCCCTTCCTCTAATCTCTGGTGGTCATCGATCAATAAAAAGTGCTAAGATCCTGAGACGTGTGTCTGAGACAAAAGGAGCATATGGCGGTGCCTTCCACAAGACAGATGTCCAAGTTGGGGTGGACAAGCAAGAAAAATAATCTTGACTTTAGCTTTGAGTTTTAGCTTGGGCTGCGGCTAAAGGTTGAGGTCACAAGGTCAAGGGGCATTCTCTATTCTTTGATCGTCCTCACGTTTTGCATGTAGGCCTTGACGTGCCACTGAAAACATCAACATAAGATACTGTGAGGGAGGATGGCTGAGTAACACTGTGATATAGACGGACCTGTAGGCCCAAGACCACCATGATACCCTGCTGAAGCACATATTTAGCTATTCTGGCTGAAGGCTCGAATAGGCAGCTTCTCCCTCACAAGGTGATTTTTGCACAGCTGCTCCTCACCAAGGACAATCATGCACATAATCCGTGTCTGTTTACACTGACATCTGTAATTTGATTCAAAATGTACACTAATATTTAGTTTGGCTTCAAACATTGTGCTTTTCTTGTCCAGAGCCGATTAAGCAGAACATCACCTGTGTGGCTCTCCGTTTTTCCTGTAAAAGCCAGCCTGGCAGCCAGGGATGTCCCTGAAATTCTAGTGGTGACTGGGAAGTACTGTCTGTTTATCTCTGATGCCCTCTGCTTCCAGTTAGTTTCACTTCCCCAACCTCTATAAAGCTATGTCTTTGGATAAGATCACATGGCCTTCATGGCAGGGTGGTGGAGGAGCTGGAATGTACCTGAAACACCGCTGTGATGAAAGGGTGGCAGTTTCTGATTGAACAGAAAGAGCAGGCAGGGGGTTTCCATATTCTGGATTGTCAGACCGGTATTATATCTGTATGAGGTCATTTAAGGTAATCATTAGCTCAGGCGTTTCACTTTCGCACTCTCCGTTCAGCTACTGTTTGTTAGATGTGTGTTACTTGGCCTGTGTGAATGTGTTTGTTTATGTGTGTGTGTGTGTGTGTGTGTGTGTGTGTGTGAGAGAGAGAGAGAGAGAGAGAGAGAGAGAGAGAGAGAGAGATAGTGTTTTGTGTGGTTCTTTCAACACAAGCAGATTTATCTGGCTAAAATCAGGGGAAGTCCCAGAAACAGAGAGGGGAATCCAAAAAAACCCAACAACTGTAGTAGTAGTAGTAGTTCAATAGCATTTGATTTCAATGACATTTCAACATGAAAGTGAAAGTTTATTTTTTGTTACTTTTTATGGGCTTGCACTTCAAAATCTCTTTTCTGTTCAAACTTTGGACTCGCACTGGCTAGTTCTGAACCTGATGCACTCACACACACACACGCACACACACTATGATGGTGGGGGATGGTGACCCTGTCCAACCGCCATCCATCCGTCCACCACCTCACGGTCATCCCACCGTCCGCTAACAAACCCGTGCTAATGACCCTCCTCATGCGGCCATCTCGCCAAACGCTCCTCCATGTGTGCATGTCTTTGTCTCCCCAGCAATCTCTAAATGAGAAAAATGGTTTGTTTACCACGCAGCGACGAGATTTTGTGAATTAAATTAGGCCAACTGCTCTGAGCAGCGGCGGTGGCGGGTATTGAGAACAGATGTGTCTCTGTGTGTTTCTCGCACACACCTCTCTCCTTTCACCTCTTCTCATCCTCCTCTTGCTCTCTCTCTTTCTCTCTCTATCTCTTTCGACTCCCGTGGTCACTGTATACCAGTACGGTGGCCCACTACATAGATGGCGGCCATGTTAGAGCAACAACCCCATCGGAAAGACTGACAGAAAGAGAGAAAGAAAGAGTGAGAGATTGGATGAAAAAGGTGGGGGGTCTGTAGGCAGCTCCAGGCAGCAGATTGATACGTTGAAAACAATGTGACCACAGGTGAGGTAGGCAGATAACGTTCAGAGTGGCCGGCGCTTGTCTGAGCCATTTTGATGGACAGCGGAGTGAATGGATTTGGCAGTCTGATCTGACCAGCACCCCGTTTTTTCCTTTAGGCCTCTTTCTCTTTCTTTTTTTCCCATCTATCTATTTATTTTTTTGGTCTTTTCAGGCTTTTACTCTGTTGTACTTCGGTCTATCTATCTATTTCTCTCACTTTCTGTCTCTCTCTCTCTCACACACACACACACACACACCTATTCCTCTTCCCGTGCCTCTTGACAACTCAATGGTTTCAGGAAAGAGAAAGATAGAGAAAGAGAGAAGGAGAAAGGGAAAATGAGAGAAGAAGTGCTGAATGCGCTGCCATCCATGAAAGGATGAAAGGAGAAGCGTCTATTTTTGCTGTGCAGCGTGGGCTGAGCAGCCGTCCTCTACGCTCGAGAGTGTGCACGCGCGGGCACACACACACACACACACACACACACACACACACACACACACACACACGCACAAACAGTCACCCATGACAATGAGGAAGCAAGATCCATTTTTGGGAACCACGTCCATGACTAAAAGAGGCACGGTTTTACACTGGGATCATGTGCTTCTGCATCACCTATAACCCATCTCACCCAGAGAGGGAGAGAGAGAAAGAGAGAGAAAGAAAAGCTCGGAGGGGACACAGATTGGCTGGTTGACGGGTGTCTGCTGGGGATTCAGATCTAGAGATTAGCACTGCGTTTTTTTGGGGGGGATTATAATCCCTCGCTATTGTTATAATCACCAGGAGCCGTTCGTGGCAGTCAGCGTTTCCATTATGCAACAGCATTCCAATTAGTTTAACCTCTTAAAACACAGACAATGGATTATACAACAAGCCATGTAATAACACCATGGCTAATACAGTCACCTGGCAAAACATATTTGTGAGTTTGCACTGTATTTGAGAGCAATGGGCACAGGGTTTTTTTTAGGCAGTGTTATTCTGTGTCTGGTAAAGGTTTAGAGCACACAGGAGTGAGAGGAAGCTGGATGCAGGTTAGTGGTGCAGAGAACACAGATGGAGCTACAGCCTCAGTCCATGACATGCCAACCTGGATACATTTATATCAAGAAGAAAAAAACCCTACTTGCTACAGTGTGTGTGTGTGTGTGTGTGAGTGTGAATGTTTATGTGTCACCCTGTGAGTATTATTATAATTGCACCCTCCCCCCCTACACAGACACACGCGCGCACACACACACTGTTTACATCTGTTGTCATAGTAATAAGGTCAGTGGCACGCTTATATGTCAGAAGGGATTAATGCTTACTCATGACTATTTCACGCTGACCATCCGCTCTTCCCTTATTACAATGCATGTGCATGTGTGCGTGTGTGCGTGTGTGTGTGTGTGTGTGTGTGTGTGTGTGTATGTATGTGTGTGTGTGTCTGTACATAAGTGTGTGCTTGTGATGAGATTTTGCAGGGAAATGCTTGTAGTGTATTTCTGTATGTCCTGAAGCTAGGGATCTTTGTATTCTGTCTGTTTGTGTGAGTGTGTGTGTGTTGGGAGGGGGGCTGAGGAGGAAAAGACACTATGCACTGTCTGGGTCTCATTTACACCAGTATGACTAACATGAAATGGGACAAACACACACACACACACACACACACACACAATTAAAAACTGCACACACTCAGTCTGCAGTTGATCTTCCCCCTCAACTCAGTGTATAACCATGTCAATGTTTCTCTGTTGAGAGTGACTCCTAGCCCTTGAGCCACTGACACCAACAGCCCTCTTCTGGAGCACTCTCACTTTGTGACTGGGCACTGCAGCGCGGCTGGGCAGATTTGAGTGCAGAGCAAGAGCCCAAATGAGAGAGAGAGAGAGAGAGAATAGCAGGCATACTGATGAATGGGATGATGGCACACTAACCCACTAATGCTGCAGCTGTACTGCCAGTGGGTCTACTCTGTCCTACTGAACCATGCGCCTTCAACACACACACACCTCTCCCCTACCCTACCCTCCACACACACACACACACACACACACACACACACACACACACACACACACACACATTCATTAGCTCCATAATGTTACTTAACTTCACAATAGGGTGTGTTACAGCTCAGACCAGCTCTTTGTGGGGGGTAAAAAACAGATAAACACAAAACACACACACAGAAACACACACACAAACAGATCATTAGTCTGACTGAATGAATACCCTTCAGTTCCTTAAAAAATGATATCAGGATGGTCAACAGGGGCAGGGTGGTGTGACAAGGGGGGGGGGGGGGGGGTGGGGCTGCCATTTTGGAGCAATGGAGCCAGAGCAATTTACTCAGTGTCTTAGCATACAGAGAGGTGCATTAAGAAGGGCAGTCCCTGTGTGTCCTGCCGAGAGAGAGATAAGCTCGGGGTTTTCGGTTGACAGAGGCTAAATCTAATTAATGACAAATGGACAGACTGCAAAACCTACCCAGTGTGTGTGTGGGGGGGCATGTGGATGGGTGGGGGGATGGGTTTTGTGTACTGTACATTGGATGATAAGGTAGTGAGTGTGTGGGGGGTGGGAGAGTTGTGGGGGTAGGGTGGTGTTAGTAGGGGTTTTCGCATGGAGGTCAAATAGTGTGGATGAGGTGTTGAGTGTGTTGGGGTGGGGGTGGTATCTACCACTAACAGGGACTGTTTGGCATCAAACATCCTCATTCTGTTTCTCTCTCTCTCTCTTTTAATCGCACTGGGATCTTTGAGAGATTCTCTGTCTCTTTCTTGCTCTCTCCCCTTCTCTTTATTGCTCTGAGATGCATATCTCATGCCCTCAAATTTAGACTCAGGGCTTTCTCCCTGCACATCATTCTCTCGCTCTTCCTCTCCTTCTCAGCCCTATATCCTTAATTGTCTCCATCCCTTTTTTCTCTCCTTCCTTTAAGAATGCCCCCCCCTATCTCTCTCTCTCTCTCTCTCTCCCCCTCTCTCTGCCCCTCCATCCCTTTTCATTCGGCTTTCCGTGTTTCCCTTCTTCTCTAAACTTAGGGGTTTCATTCAGTGTGCAGAGTGCAGATTTGGACGTGTGAAATTCCCCCTGCAATGGCACGCCATTTTTCCTTTTCCCAAGGTGAGTGGCACCAACCCCCCCCCCCCCCCCCCCCCCCCCCCCCCCCCCCCCCCCCCCCCCCCCCTCATTAAATCCCCTCTTTTCTTTCCTCTGAAGGCAGCCAGAGGATGAGCGGAATGGGGGAGTGGGCCCAGGTCATTATCGACATCTTTTGTGGAGGGTTTTAAGACTTGCGTCAAAAATACCTCTGCGTTTTTTTCTTTCCCCCAAACGTGTACTGCAGTCAAAGTAGGTCACTATCGAACCTCTAGATTAACCCCCCACTACACACACGCAAGAGTGTTCTTACATGTACTTTTTTAAGCATCAGTCTGTCACCCTGGTGGATCATTCTAGAAAAAGGAAAGCATTGTTTCTCCTCACAGACCCATGTGTGTGTGATGTGTAGTGTTAAAATCTGCTTTTATCACCGAGTGCCCATCTTAAAAATAGAAGCTGTGAAGGAGCAACTCTCTGTGATGCCACTCGAAAGAATGCAAACTCCAGTTCTTCCCGGTGACAAAGAGAGCTGCTATTTCACACGCTTGCGGCTGGCTCCATTCACTACAAAGAGAGCAGAAAGCGCCTCAAAAAGGCCCACTTAGATCCATGTCAATGTGTCTAGAGCTGTTGATTAGCGAGAAACTCAGAGGCTAACATCATTAACGAACAAGGTCACTTTAATCAAATTACTTAGGACATAGCTGCTTTTGATCACGCCAGGGTCCTTGCTTGTGTCCACATCAATGGTCCTATTAGGTTGGCGATCACTGTCCAGTCTGACTTGGCAGTGACCGTACCAACCATCAAACCTGGCAAGTAATAGCTAGTACTGTGCCATAATTAGGCAAACACCACATCTGAACAACTGTTTGTGGACGCGTGTAGATCTAATTAAAAGTTCAAGCGCGCCTCCTCAATGACAGAGATTGTTGTCTTTTTCTTCTCTGGCAACAATACTAAGCTTTGTATGACAAAGTCATTAAAAAAGCTCTCTTTAGTGCAGAAAAAAAAAGAGCAAACCAACAATTCAGCTATTCTCAGTTTTTTTATATCCCTCCTCAAACAAGTCCGGCTTTGTGAGGCTGTGGGCTTTGAAGTGAATGAGATGCAGTAAGGACCTAGAGCAGAGAGAGAGACCGGGGTTGCCAAGGGCCTTCGTTTAAACAATCCCCTGCATAGCAGATAAGCCTTCCTGATGTCAGATAATATGTGTGTGTGTGTGTGTGTGTGTGTGTGTGTGCTTTGCTGGCATGTTTCAGTGGAACGACCACAACTTTTGTTTACGGATTTCAAACAGTTTTGCATCCTTCTCTTGAGGAATTATGTATGACGTTAGCCATGACCATGTGAGCACTGATACGATCTGAGTTTCACTGTGTTTTTTGACCACATGTTTCGCTCTAATTTCCAGGTATGTGTCTAAGGAGACATGCATTCTCATAATTTGTTTAAGGGCTGTCCAGTTCCACCACATTAGACATGTTTGCAGCAGTCCAAGTCATAGACAAACATACACATTCATGCCTCTTTGGGGAGGCTTCTCAATTCAATATATCTTCCAACTTAAAGAGAGTTCTGTTATAACTGTCGCAGAGCGCCCTACGCATAAAGTGCCAGTGCTTGTCTGAGTTTCTGTTAAATGAGCATTTAAAGGCCCCATCAATTGGAGCATTTATCTATTCAAATTGGGAGAACCAATCAAATATTGATCTGGCTAAAGCACTGACACGAGTAGTGCATTGGCATAAACAGAACTAAGAAATATTTTTCTCTCTCCGTCTCTGGTTCTCACAGGAATGAGAGGCTAGCTGCAGCTGGAGAGAAGTGGTTCTCTGGTGCCCTAAAGCATAGCTGTGCTGTGGTCTCTCTGCTGAGCTGATAAAGAGAGACACACAGACACCCCCTGTGCAGCCAGGACTGGTCGAGTCCTGAGCTTGCCAGTCGTTCAGTGGAGATTAGCACCCATTGCTATTTAAATAGGGGCTTGCATTTACCCATGGTGCTGACCCTAAATGCCTGGGAGAATGGATGCTTCAGCAAGAAGTCATGAATAACTCAAATCCACCCATTCGGCATGCATACCACACTGATATTTACACATCATAAACAGTGAGACGGCATAGATTGACATGGAAAACACTGGATCTCTGTAATGTGTGTGTTTTAGAAACAGATGATGACAGTTTGGGTAATTGTTTTGTTGGAAACACCAACGACAATCCATGAAATACATGCGTCCAAAAAATACAAGCGTGAAAAAACATACCAAAAATGTAACAGCGTTGACAAGCCTCATTCTGTATGACAGTATGGATGTCCTTGAAAAACAGCCTTGGGACAGTGTTTACAGCAAGAAAAAACAGAGAGAGATAACATGAAAGATTTACAAGGCCCAGCCTGTTGTTTTGGCAAGTAAATGCATAAGCTTTGCGTCCAAAACACAGTGTCTGTTACTACTATGGAATTTGGGGAATGCTTGGAATTCCTGCGGAATACTGATCATCTGAGTTACAGACTTGCTGGGTGTCTTGGCTCTGCTTGAGGGGAGCTGTTTTTGGGTGGGTGTGGGGGGTGCATTCTTGTTCTCAGCCTGGAGAACTGTAACAACGTGGTACTGAAACCTGAAACATTTAATGTGTCGGCCGCTATTTCCTCAAAGGGTTCTGAAATGGGAGTTTGAAAGGAGGGCATCGTTGAGCTTTACAGCTGCGATCCTGAGCTGACGATGCATGGATGGGTTGACTCAGATGGGTGATCAAGAGACTATTGTCTCCAAGCTAAAGACAGGCTTTAAGTGTGCTAATTTCTGACTCTGTAGCACTGGTTGCTTGGGCAATGCTGCGTCAGTCTGGATTTGACCAGAACTCTCTTACCTCTCCGAAAACAACAACAACAAAAAACCTTGCTTCAGTCCTACCAGTTTGTACCACCAGTCTTTCCAGAACAAGCATTTACAATAATTAATCCTTTTAAAATATTTAATATGCCTAGGGTCAGTTACAGAGCAGTGAGGTCTGTATACATGATAAATGAATAAGTTAGTTAAGTGTAGAGAATAGAACATAATGTTTAAAGCCACCTGAGGTATATGTTGCAAAGAGGTACAGAGTACTGTAGACATTTTGTGAATATGTTTTCAATTAAAGAATAGAAATAAAAGACAGTCAATCGATAAGAACTTATTGGAAGGAATTAATACTGATATGCTGTTACACAATAAATTCATGGTGTCCAGCTTAACAATCAAATGTGCACTAACTAAGGTCTGCCTCGCCAACCCCTGACTATCGGCATGCTGTTGTTATGGCAGATTTAGGAGCATTGTCTGCATCCTCATTAGTCATGCTGCCCTGCTCACAGTCTGACCATTAAAGCACAATCAGGGACACGAGAGAGAGAGAGAGAGGGAGAGGGAGAGAGAGGGAGGGGGGGCACTTTATCAGGGCCATTGGTAAGAGCCTCATTGGTTCTCTCTCTATCATACGGATCACAGGGGAATCCTTCATTTCGCGCTTGCACTCGCTTTCTTCTCAATCAATTTAGGGTGTGTGTGTGTGTGTGTGTGGGGGGGGGAGGGGTGTGAAAGCAGGGTGTGGGAGATTGGGTAGTGGTGGGAGGGGGGTATTTATTCAATACTCCTGCATTCGTTTTCGTTTTTTTCCTCCTCTCTTTTAAACCCATCTGTCAATAGAGGCTGTTTGCTTAATGCTCTCCTCCTCTTTCTCAGTCCTCTTGCACCCTCCCCCCACTCCCTGCCTCGTGCCCTCACCCGTGGGCATGGGTACCTCCTGCACACACACACACACACACCCCTCCTTGTGCCAGTTGGTGGTAGTGGTAGTAATGTGTGTTTGTGTATATGTGTGTGTGTGTGTGTGTGTGTGTATGTGTGTGTATGTGTGAGGCATGGTGATGGCATGGCGTACAGTAAAGACTTTACAGTAAAGTGTTGTTGTGAATTGCGTCCAGGCAGCGCTGTGCTGAGTCAAGAACACTGGCCCTGTGTTCAATGGAAACAATAGGAGGGGTGTGTGTGTGTGTCTGTGTGTGTGCGTGTGTGTGTGTGTGGTCGGGTTGGCTGGGGGGAGGGGCTCAGCAACACCCCGACAGCTGGGACCAGGCTTGGCAAAGCCAGAGCAGCAGACAGTCGAGTCAAAGCCATACAAACACACCACACACACACACACACACACAATAAAAAGACAAACATGCAAACAAAACAAACAACACAGAAAATATCTCAACCATGCATCACAAAACACACACACACACTCACATACCCAAACACAGAGATGGGCAAATATATAATTTAGGCACTTAAACTCAAATACAGCCTAAAATGTAGACAGTATTTGTCGTCCACACACAGCCAAGCTTGGCAACCACTGGCTGCAGTGCCAGCATTAATTCTGCTCTTGCATAGTCTCCCCCTGCCCACCGCCTCACAATGGCAAAGCCCATGCCGGCTGAGCCTAACCAATCACAGAGTGTCAAGTCAGTCTACGCTTAACAACCATTTTTTTTGGGCCAATCACAGACAATTCTGTGAATGCTGAGCAACCATCAGTGGAGGGGTAGAGGGGGGTTGCGGTGTGGTGTGTTGGGTGGGTGAGTGGATGGAGGTTGTGGCTGGGAAGGGGATAGGCGGCCATTGCGGAGGTCAAGAGTGCTTCACTGTGCATCTCTTCCAACACTATTTATTATTCTGGAAGACTATGTGGTTCAGTGGTCTATCTCTGTGTGTGTGTGTAGGTAGGTGTAGGTGTGTGGATTGTGTGTGTGTGTAGGTATGTATGTGAAATCCTATCTGTATTGTTTCTTTGTTTGTGTGTGTGTGTGTGTGTGCGTGAAGAAGTGGCACTTACAGTGTTTTTGAGTCATAGGATGTTTTGATAAAGGTGACGATAGCAGAGAGAGAGAAAGAGAGAGAGAGAGAGAGAGAGAGATGGAGCGAGACACGCCAGCTGTAACAGGGCGGCATAACTCTTTCATGATGTAGCATCGCAGGCGGAGCAGATGCATCTATCTGTGCTTTGTCATCAGTTTTCTGGGGGGCTGGGAATAGCTCAGCGGGGTAGATTTAGGGATATGGCCCCACGCCCGCTTACACTGAGGGTGAGTGTTGCAGGGGCAGACAGAGAGAGAGGGGGGGGGGGGGGGGGTTGTGGAGTTGGGGGACTGCGTAAACAAAATCTCCCATAAAACTCACAGGAGCTAGTATAGAAGTGTTCTTTCATCATGTTTTACAGTGCCCAGCGTTTACCAAAAATCATAAAATAACACATTTCCCGTTTTCCATACTGTAACTTGGCGAAGTCCTTGTCAGCAGAGATTGTTCTGTTTGAGTATCTAAATCAATTTGTGTTGTCACAAGTAGTGAACTACGTCATTTGTATGGGCATCCCAACAGCAAAACTATACTTGCACACTGCATGCTATGCTCCACAGAAAGTGAGTTACTGTATTGAGACTCCGCAGGAAGGGTCTTTTTGGGCTAGTCACCTCTCCAGGTATGAGTAAACTGTGATAAAAAAGGGTATAGTTCCTTAAGTGTCTGTTCTAAAACATATAATTATATCTATAAACCATATAATTGTCACTATACAGTATGTCCATTTCTTTATGAATAACTCAAGCCAGAAAGGAGACATTTCATTTGAACTTTGCTATGATAAGGTTTGCCGAAGAGTATGACTGCAAATTATGTTAAGCCGTTACCTGTAAACACATGAGCCTTGCACATATTTTAAATAACAGCCTTACAATGGGGAGTTTGTGCAGTAGATTGAGAGAGCCGTTGACACACACATACACACACGCAGACACCACATACACCACACTCTCAAACAGACACCACACTCTCTCACACATACAGACACACAGACACCACACTCTCTCACAAATACACACACACACACACACACACAGATACCACACTCTCACACAGACACACACTCTCACACAGACATACACACACACACACTCTCACACAGACACAATCTACCTAATGTTTTTCAAACCACATTTTACCCAGGTCTGATATACTGCAGTGTCGTCTCTTGAAATGACAGATTCCCCAAGATGGCTGCCAGCTGTGTGATATCTCATAAATCATCCATGCCACACAGACACAGCGCCATTTCATCTTTAATGACGGTGATATTCATTTAATGCACTGTCCCCCCCTCCTCCCTACCATGCCTTGTTAAATTTAGCTGAGGAGAGTGGCACGTGTTTGTTATACAGTTGTGCTGTTATACTGTTGTACATTCTGTTTTAGTTTATATAGAATATTATGACAGTATTATGGCTGTTGGTGCTACTGTATTCTGTTGATCTAAAGGCAGTTTATACTAAATGTGATTACAATACTTTGAATCCAAGGTAAAGGTATGCATGACATAAAAAACAATAATGAACCAGATATAACTCCTGTGTGTTAATGTGTTTTAGCTACACTAGCTATATTTCTATTTTTCGCTAAATTTGTTGAATGTCAGCAATTTGCCCATCACAGCTAACACAGCTGCATTTAGTTGCTGTAGAAACGCTGTCTTCATCATTATCTTTTGTTCTGAATTCAAGCCATAGATGTACTCATGTGCTTCAGAGGAGGCTGTCGAAAAGCAATACTGGCTCCATACGCTTTTGTCTCGGCTAGCCGCTTGCCACGCAGGAGCCACAGGGTCTCTGAGACACCTGAAGTGGAGATGCTCTTTCTCCATCTCTCTTCTCCTCTCCACTTCAAACGGCTCGCCCACCCTAACAAAAAGCTTGAGAGAGGGGGAATGCGACTCCATTCTATGTGGACCACGGCTCTCCCCATCACTCTCTCTCTCTCCCTCGCTCACCCAAGTCCATTGCCAGCTGCACACGAGACGTGAAAGAGAATTCATAATCTAGAGCCTGTGAAGACAGAGAGGAAGAGAGAGAGAGAGAGAGAGTGAGAGATGGAAGGAGAGAGAGAGAAAGAGAGAGAGAGAGAGAGAGAGGGGAGGGGAAGACTCAGAGGAGAAAGTGTTGACCTAATTCTGTGCAAATGGCTGTTGCTGCTGCTCTGCTGTGGTAGGCAGACTCTCCCTCTCTCTTTCTTTCGCTCCTTCTCCTTCTCGAGCTGCTTTTGTAAATTTAATGCCTGAAAGTAGACTTCACAGGGCTCGGTGCTGCCACTCGCTCTTCCTCTTGGGCCTCCTCATCCTCGCTGTGCTTCTGCTGCCGCTCTCCAGCTCCTGGCTTTGTAGTTGCCGCTACCGTTCTGCATGCTAAGAGCATGTGGAGCTAACGGTGAAACACACACACACACACACACACACACGCACACACACACACACACACACACACACACACAAACACACACACACACACACACAAACTCACTCACTCACTCATATGCATGTACTGTAAATAGCCCGCTCACACACACACATACCCACAACACACACAAAGAGAAACATGAAGAGTACAGTTAACTGGGCCACTAAGCAAGTGCCAAGGAGTAATTAGAGAATGCTTACAAAAGCGATTACAAGAAGAAAAAGAAAAAACGGTGAAAAAAATCCCAAAGTAATCAGGAGTTGGGAACGTATGGCTCATGAGCCAGATATGGTTCATTTGTTGATTGCATGTGGCTTGCAGAAAAAGTGGAGATATTTTTCATCACAATAAATGAGCGGATAAATTACGCAAATATTACACTATTGTGTCAATCCAACATAAAACACCACAGACTGCACTAGGTCAAATGTCACTATGAAATGTGATTAATCAGCGTTAAATTTGAATGTTATTATTTCTGCAATTAATAAACACGTTATTTTGACAGCCCTAATTAGATAGATAGATAGATAGATAGATACTTTATTGATCCCCAGGGGAAATTCAAGAAATTATTCAAGAATTATTACCCTTTCATGCTTTTATGTACTATCACCTTGTGTATTTTATGTTTTCTTCTTCTTATTATTTTATTATTATTCTTTACTTTTTGACTATTGTCCTTCTATGGTTTAATCAGCTATTCCTGCTCTGATGCTACAGTACCTGCAAGTCCCCATATGGCATCAGAGCAGAGTAATTGACAGGCATGCAAGAGAGGTATGCTACAGGTAACACCTTGTGCAAGGACAATAGGATCATAAGAGTGAATAAGGAGTGTGCCATTCAATAGTAGACACCGCAAATTACAATATGACAACTAAAGATATTTTGGTATTTATGGCTCTTCCAGCTAAAAAGGTTCCCGATCCCTGGCATAGACTTCACATTCCCTATACATAGCCCTGTCATTGTTATACGGCCTGTGTAAAAAAAGATAGATAGATAGATAGATACTTTATTGATCCCCAAGGGGAAATTCAAGAAAAACACAATTTCTACAATTAAATGTCTGCTAGAGGCTCATAAACACTCATCACTCATCGCTTTGTGTGTTTGTGTGTGTGTGTGTGTGTGTGTGTGTGTGTGTGTGTGTGTGTGTGGTTGCGGTTGCTCTTGGTGTAGCAGAAAAAGACAGCGATATCATCAATAATGGATTGGATCACATCGCCACTAGTGGAGACTCGGGTCAGGAAATGAGTGCTGAAAACAAGCGGCAGTTCGGCTCTGATAGGATTTCCGAAGAGACCAGAGGCAGAGCGCGTAATCAAATTCCCCGAGCCGAGTTTTGGACCGCTACTCACTCGAGAAATGTTTTAGCTCATCTCCCTCAATCATAGGGGCCATGCCTCTATGGGAGTGCAGGGGCCTCTGTCTGCATAAAACAGGCCGGCGGTGAACCAAACGTGTTTTATATTCCGCATACAGGTCCCAGAAGGCCACGGTGTCCTATTCAGTTTGTGGAGAGGAAGAGTGTGTGTGTGTGTGTGTGTGTGTGTGTGTGTGTGTGTGTGTGTGTGTGTGTGTGTGTGTGTCTGTGTGTGTGCATGCGTGCGTGCGTTTGCGCGTGTGTGTGTGTGTATATGTGTGTGAATTAGAATATGTATATACACTGTATATATGACAATGAATGCTGTGGTTCTACAACTCATATCATCTCTTCTGCTCGGAGGACTGGTCCTGGATCAGTGCCAGAAGCCAAGCGTAGGCATGGGGTGTCAGGACTGATAACCATGCATTCTGCAGAGAAGCAAGAGAGAAAAAAGAGAGAAAAGAGAGAAAGAGAAAGAGAGAGAAGGGAAGGGAAAGATGTGAGAGAGCAGGTAGAATGGATGAGATGAGAGGAAGTACAGAGAGGAGAGAGGAG
>NW_027468685.1:17597578-17615078 GCF_046254945.1 Alosa pseudoharengus | reverse complement strand
ACACACACACACACACACACACACACACATACACACACACACACAGACACACACACACACACACACACACAAACACACACACACACACACACAAACACACTCATCTGATGTTGTGTCATTTGGATCTGTGAGAAACTCTAGAGGAATCCGTCTGAACAGACACACACCACGCCATGCGGAACACAGAGTTAAAATGCAAAATCTCCTATTGATCTGTATCCCACTGTCTCCTCTCTCTCTATCTCCCTCTCCCTCCCTCCACCTCATCCCCCTTCTCTCTCTCTCTTTGCCGTGTGTGTCTCTCTCTCTCTCTCTCTCTCCCCTTGCCCAGTAGACAGGCTAGGCCCACGAGAGGCTTGGCTCCAGCGAGGGGGGCTGCTGCCAGAGGAAGAGAGGGATAAATCACTGGTCAAGCAATCAGAGCGCACAGGCAGGAAGACAGATTCCACATGGACAGACAGACAGACCTGAAGGGAAGTGGACGGGACGCGGGCGGGAGCCAGGAAAGAACGACCAAATTAGGAAAGAACGACCAAATTAGATCTCACCTGATGTGAAAAAACAGACACATGTGTGGCTGAGTAGATATATGACAGACAGAGAGACGGACAGACAGATGGATGCGATAGATAGATAATAGATAGATAGATAGATAGATAGATAGATAGATAGATAGATAGATAGATAGATAGATAGATAGATAGATAATAGATAGATAGATATATAGAGAGATAGATAGATAGATAGATAGAGAGATAGATACAAAAGTAAATATATGCCATGTATACCATAGCTATTTAGAAGTAAAGATGTTAAGACAAGTAAGGAGATAAATATGCCATTTCACTACATGTTTTACAACAGTATCTCTATGTATGTAACAAATAAAATTCTTGAATCCTTGAACTATACTGTTGAGAAATGAGCCGATGGATAGAAGGATGGACACGGCCACGAGAGAGGAGATGGAGCAGCGAAAGAGGCAGAGAGAAAGAGGAGGCAGAAAGAAAGAAGACGCAGAGAGAAAGGTGCCGAGTAATGGAGTGAGAGAAAAAAAGATGGCAGTGAGAGAAAGAGGAAGTGTCGGGGAGCCGGCATGAAGCCTCTCCTCTACACAGCATTCCTGCAGATCCTTGGCTCGCTCTGTGGGAAGATGGATCTGTGATCTGTTGCCCCCCTCCCTCCACATACGCCCCCCGCCCCCCCTCCCCACCCCACCCCACCATCCCTCATCTGCTTCCTCTGCGGGCTTCTCTGGCTCCCCAGCAGGACAGAGAGCCTGTGAGAGATAAAGAATCCGAAAGGAAAACAAAGTCGGAGCAGTTTGGCACGGCTGGTTTACGGCGCAACACCCTCAGCGGAGCGAGGAAATGCAGGAGAGGGAGGGGCTGGACGTAAACATAAACATACAAACTTAAATGTACCATGATGGATTTATTATGGCAGTGTCCGTTTCTTTATTTATGTGGATTCCAAGCAATGTTAGCATTTTGCTGTCGTATAAAGATTTACCACAGCTGCCATAATACCAGACATGTTTTAATTCACCGTAAGTTTGTCATATTCACTGTAACTTAGTTTGTAATTCAATACATTGTGGGTGAGAAAGGGAGAGAGAGAGAGAGAGAGAGAGAGAGAGAGAGAAAGAGAGAGAGATTGTGGGTGAGAAAGAGAAAGAGAGAAAAACAAAAGTGAGAGAGGATAAGAGAGATAGATTAATTTCGTGACTTCCTGATGAGCAGTTCTCCTTTCAGTTGACCCCTCTGTCTCCTGTCTCTTTCCTCCTCCTCTTCTTCACATCTCTCTCTACTCCTACTTGGAGAAATGCATGGAGAAGAGGCACATCAAGGAGCTGAGACCACCCTACCCCCCTACGACCCTATCCCCCTAACCCCCTAGCACTCTACCATCCTACCCCCCTAGCACCCTATCCCCCTAGCACTCTACCACCCTATCCCCCTATCCCCCTACCCCCCTATCCCTCTAGCACTCTACCACCCTACCCCCCTACGACCCTATCCCCCTATCCCCCTAGCACTCTACCACCCTATCCCCCTAGCACTCTACCATCCTACCCCCCTAGCACCCTATCCCCCTAGCACTCTACCACCCTATCCCCCTATCCCCCTACCCCCCTATCCCTCTAGCACTCTACCACCCTACCCCCCTACCACCCTAGCATCCTATCCCCTAGCACTCTACCACCCTACCCCCCCTACCACTCTAGCACCCTATCCCCTAGCACTCTACCACCCTACCCCCCCTACCACTCTAGCACCCTATCCCCTAGCACTCTACCACCCTACCTCAATGCCCCCTCAATGTCAAATCGATTGGCCTGACATCCATGGCGCGTGGCGCCAGCTCTCTCTCGCTCCCTCTGTGTGTGTGTGTGTGTGTGTGTGTGTGTGTGTGTGTGTGTGTGTGTGTGTGTGTGTGTGTGTGTGTGTGTGTGTGTGTGTGTGCGCACAGTGGGTGTTAGTGGCACTGGTTGGCCTGGTGAGATTTGAGCCCTGAGCCTGTTACGGAATAATATGATCACAGCGCTCAGCCAGCAAAGTAATTTAAACGGACGGCAGGAGCCGAAGCTGATTGGTGGACGGCTATCCTCATTGAGCTGATTATGGTCATGCCTATTAAGAGAGAAGGGTGAAGAGAGGAGAGGAGAGCTCAGGGAAAGAGGGAAGAGCTGAGAGGTGAGTAGAAGTTGTAGAAATGGGGCAGAAGAGAAATGAAGGATAAAAATGGAGGAAAAAGAGGAGATAGGTGATGAGTGAAGAAAGCATATGAAGACAAACCCACCAATGACCACTCCTATTATCTGTGCATTCTATATGAGGATCTTCTGACTAGCTCGAATGATCACAACATTTCTGAAGAACGGAATTATGGCAATAACTTACTCATACCATCACCAGTTCACATGTGACGGATAGCATGCATGCTCCATTAGTCTATACATGTAGAGACTCTGCATTGTTTCTACAAATTTCTGTCCATTGCATCATATTATTCTCCCTTGTTCCATCCTCACGTCTTTCTACACGCAAACCCTGTCAGCATTTAGAGTAGCGTATAGAGATCGCGGAACACAGCGAGCGAAAAACACGACCATGTGACCATGCGCTCAGGTGAAGTCCCGTGCCAGCGACAAACAACTGACCACTTCAGCCACTGATCCTCCTGTGGAGAACAGCCTGTGTTCAGCAGCTCCCTCCCTTCTCTCTCTCCCTCTCTCTCTCCACCTCCTTGCTCATTCCATCTCTCTGTCTCTCTCTCACAGTCTTTCATTCTCCTCTCTGTCTCCCTCGCTCAATCTAGCGAAAGCACGAAACAGGAGATGCCTTCCAGCCAAGTTGGTACAGCATTTCCCAGCATAATCTGTCTAGGATTCATCCTGCCAAGCCAACCGCTTTTAGTAATGCCTCACCAATAGCCCTGCGCCCAACAAGTAGGTCTGCCACGGATTACCCAAATACCCCCCACTCCCCTCCCTCGTCCCTAACCCTTGCAGAATAGGGGTCCCTCCTCCCCTTATCCTCGCCTGACCATCAGCTTTCCCACAATTCATTTGGGTCTGGCTTGTGCACATGCGTTGCAGCAGGGTCTCTCAATCTCTCTTTCTCTTGCGCACATGTTTATGTGTGAGCATGTGTGTGTGTGTGTGTGTGTGTGTGCGTGTGTGTGTGCATGTGTGTGAGGGGATGGGTGGGTGATCTGACTCTAAATATAAATCATAAATCTGCTCCCCTGATCACAATTATATAACACATAATGCAGAGAGAGAGAGAGAGAGAGAGAGAGAGAGAGAGGCAGAAAGAGAGAGAGAGAAAAATCAGGAGGTGTTTTGACCCATACGGAGTGCAGTGGTGAACGGGGCTCAGATCAAACAATCCAACACACTGACTAGCTCGCTAACACATGTTGCTAGGGAAGATGTGGGAAGCTAGAGGTCCTGTACTGTTTGTTTTAGTAGATGATTTTAACGAGTCTTGCTGTATAGTGTCGCGTGAGAGCAAGAGCACAGGGCAGGGGAGGTGATTGCGTGTGTGTGTGCGTGTGTGTGTGTGCGTGTGTGTGTGTGTGTGTGTGTGTGTGTGTGTGTAAGTTGGGGCAGGAAAAAGGGGGAATGATATTCACACAGAGTTGGAGTTAGCTAACCATTTCCTGTGGGAATGACAGTGACTTTCAATGGAAGCACTCGGGCTGCATGGGAAGCTCAATTGGGCACGAATGTTGAGAGGACACTCCCATTCACTCACTCTGTGACCTCTGACCTCTTGGTCTCTCTCTTTTTTTTGCTCACTCATTCTTTCTCTCTCTCGTTCTCTCTTTCTAGCAGCTTCTTTCCTGTTTGCTATTCAATTCTCTCATTCCCCCTGCTAGTATTCTCGGTTCCTTCCTTCCTCATGTTTATATGTATAATGTATATCGGAACTCCCCCTATTACCGGCGGACTCCTAAAGAAACGCAACCACCCACACCATAAGTGTATCTAAATTAGCTATGTACCAAAAATGACATTTTACCGTGACTCGAAGAGCTGTAAACAGTGTTGTAAGGCTGCGTTGCGTGTACACAACCGCTTGGAGCTCCAGTGGAATTTTAATTTTATGACGAGAATTCTCGGTCTAACCGTTCATGTGCCGTTGAAACTGCGTAAATAGGCGACCCATCAGGCCAGCACTATAACTCCGAGCATGGTAAACAAAATCGGATATTTCAGGCAGTAAATGCTCCCGTTAAGAACCAAAACAGATTTTGGTCAAATCTACACACCTATGGCTACTGAAAAATGTAAGGTTCATTTAGCAAATGTTATTTTGAAGTGTTAAAAAACATCATTGTTTTAGAATTTCTGAACAAAAGTGGTGATAATTGGGGGTGTTACGATATGTAATATAGTTTATGCCTCACCCAATCTCTCCCTCATTTTGTCTCCATACACTGTTTATCACTCTTACTGGCCTTTCTTCCTCCATCCATCCATTTCTAAATATTTTATTTATCTTCCTTGTTTCCTGAGCTGTCTATTCTCTCCATTATTTGGTATACTGATACTATATACTATATAACACACACACACACACACACACACACACACAAACACACACACACACATGCTTACCCTCTAGGGTGAACGGGTTTATATCCTCTGTTTTAGTGTTTTAGCTTGGTTAGGAGCTTTTTCTTCCTAAAGAAACATAAACATCTATAGTCAAACACACACACACACATACACACACACACAAAGCCCATCTCTCCAGGGAAGCTCTGCACTGCGTGGGATCTTCATGCCTGGTCTATGGAAGTGGGTCATGGATGGGATGGGACGGGACTCCTGGGGACTGGAGGCCGAGGCAGAATGGCCACGCATCGGCCATGTGATCTTCGCCAGCCCTCCATGTGACCAGGCCTACGCGTCATGTGATCGCATGCCCATCTGCGGAGATCCTGAAAGGCTTCATTCAGTGTCTTAAAACACTGTATCAAAACACACACACACACACACACACACACACACACACACACACACACACACACACTGAATAGGATAAAAATAACCTCAAAGACCAAAACCTCATTTCTAAATTGTGTGTGTGCAAATACATATATGTAGGTTTTTCAGGCTTGCTCTGTCATGCTTCATCCTGTGTGTGTGTGTGTGTGTGTGTGTGTGAATGTGTGTGTGTGAGAGAGAGACCAGAGGTGTGAGCACAGTGTGGAACTGAATCAGAGTCTCTTTCACCTCTGTTCGGTCCTTCAGCATCTCACTCCAGGCGCTAGGACAGATGTCATGCCTTCTCCATATGGCTCCTTCCTTCCCATTACAGAAGGCAGGGGGTGGAAGTGGAGAGGAGAGGAGGGGAGGAGGGGGAAGCAGTGTGACACTCTATCCGAGGATGAAGCACTCAGATTGGGTTCAAGGCACATCCATCCAGGGTTACTTCCAATCTGTTTCTCATTTAAACAGAACTACTCTCAACCCCCCCACCCCCCCCCACCCCCCGCCACTCTCTCCCAGAGACGATCCCCATTGATTCGGTGTCCTTAAGCACACTGTATGTCCAGTAAGTGGAAATGTGAAATGGACACGCTGTTCAGATCAGCTGTTGTTGCTGCTGCTGCTCAGATGAAGACAGACTAATAGGGGGTATTGCCTATCGATGAGCACGGTCGTCAAGGGAAACAGGGGAGGGGGATAACGATGGGTCGGCATCCATCAGCGTCAGTGCGTGGTGTGTGTAAGTGTGTGCTGAGGCGATGCTGATGGGGCGAGTTGATCTGATGAGTGTGTGTGTGTGTGTGTGTGTGTGTGTGTGTGTGTGTGTGTGTGTGTGTGTGGGTGTGTGCGTGTGTGTGCGCACAGGGGACATGTCAGAGGGTGATTCAGCACCTCCTCAGGCCTGCCTGATCCACACTGATTTATACCATGGACCACCATCTATCCCTTACACACGCCTGAATGGGAGGGAGCAGGGAGGGAGAGAGAGAGAGAGAGAGAGAGAGAGAGAGAGAGAGAGAGAGAGAGAGAGAGAGAGAGAGGAAATGGATTGGAGATGATACAAATGGAGGCAGGAGTGAGAGGCAGGGAGTGGATGGATGAATGAAAATAAGCAAAAGATGGCTGATGGATGGGTGTGGCAGACTGACGGATGGACAAGGATGGCAGTTGGAATCCATCATTCTTTTCGTTTCATCTTTTTTCTCCATGGAACATGGCAAAAACCCAGCAGGGAGAGGATGAGGTGTGTATGTGTGTGTTCATAAGTGTGCAAACGTGTGTATGTGTGTGTGTGTGTGCGTGTGTGCGTGAGTGTGCGTGGGTGTGTGCCTACGGACGGGTCCATCTGATGGAAGGATGACAGGCTGTCTCCATGCTGCTGCTGCTGTTAAGGTCAAGGTGATAGTGACCTGGGGCCACCATCTGCCTGTATCTACTGCCAGTCACTCCGTCACTTCCTACAGGAAGCAGATACTCACCCCCACCCCTCCCCCAATCCCTACCCTCATCCTTTTACCTCCACCCTTCCCAGAAATCTCTCACAAAGGAGCAAAATGACACCACTCTGCTGTCATATACAGTAATTCCACAGTGACACACAAGGGGGGAATTCCAGAACCAAAGCATGACAGTAAACCTCTATCTAGAACATTTTTCCCATCGCCAATGGCATTTCAGGTAGTTACACCATAAACTCCCCCAACAATTCCAAATAAAAGAAAGCGAATCATACAGTGAATCATA
The DNA here is from genome assembly GCF_046254945.1 of Alosa pseudoharengus. Taxonomy (NCBI): domain Eukaryota; kingdom Metazoa; phylum Chordata; class Actinopteri; order Clupeiformes; family Clupeidae; genus Alosa; species Alosa pseudoharengus. The sequence continues at coordinate 17,607,829 of NW_027468685.1, read as the reverse complement.
CAGTTTACAAGAGGAAGCACGCTTTACACACCCAACCACCAATGAATGTCCCACATACGTATGAGGAATGTCCATCAATGATAGGTAGCAGTGGCTTTGGCATGTGGGCAGTTCCTGCTTAAAAAAAAAAAAAAAAACTCCATCTGCTGTAGAGGTGCCAATTGGCCGGTACAATGACTGGCATGTGCCGGACGTGTGTCATTTGTGGCGTTCAAACACGCTGTCGTCCGTGTGGCCACAGAATTACGCACGTGACGCACTCCTGCCTGTCTCTTACCTTACTGTACTGTACTTAAGTGCCTGTGATCGAGAGTCACATCGTGTAATTATGTACATGTCCCTCTACACTCTCTGTGGTAGTTACTCATCATTACTGCCCTTTGTGTGTGATGAGCACGTCACTGAAAAATCCACTGTTGTTGTTCTATCTGTTTCCTCTTTTTAACAGGAGATGGTCCTGACAGGAAGGAACATTTTATGAACATTTTATATTTTAAGTGTAAAAAACGGAGAACACAATGTCATATTCAGAGGTACATTCTCTCTCAGCTTCACGAAAAAAACGCCCGTAAAACGCAGTTAAAACCGTGCTAATACATTTGGGATGACCATGGGGGTAGGCTTAACTGACCTACAGTGAAGAGCTGTGTCTGGAGGATAGAAAGTATGGTAGAATTTTGTCTTTGGATTGACTCTAGACTCTGTCTTCATCCTAAGTTCTCTGAGAAACTTTAAAATAGTCTGCTTTTTTCATTTCATACCAGCATGTCAAATAATAATAAAAAAATGTGTGTGGCACAGTCTTCTGTCTGTACCTTTATTAATGTGGTCATATGATAAATGTTTCTGGGTGTCCGTATGCTTACATCTCCCTCTCTCTCTCTCTGTGTGTGTGTGTGTGTGTGTGTGTGTGTGTTCAAGCCTCTGTGTGTATGTGTGCTGGACCGAATACTAAACAGTGACAGAGATAAGCACAGTGAGAGGAGAGGATGGGGAAAGAGAGCTAGAGAAAGACGAAAAAAAGAGAGTAAAGAGTGCAGTTCTAATTATTTTCCTCCTTTTTCAGAGAGGCTTGGGTACCCTGCTGATTCGGCAGAGCCCAGGCGACGCTCCCCTAAGGACAATTTTTTATAGCGCAAATATGACCCAGCAGGAGCTTCGTCCAATCCCCTTACAAACAGCCCACCCTCTCTCAACCAGTCCACTGATATACAGACACACACGCTCACACACGCTCACACACACACACACACACACACACACACACACACACACACACACACACACACACACACACACACACACACACACACACACAACACAAACACAGACACTGCTATCGGTCTGTAGAGGACACACACACACACACACGCATACACACGCATACACACACACACAAACACACACATATACACATACCTCTTTGACTCACAGGCCATTATTATCTCAAAAGGGACTGTAACAGGAAAAAAAAAACAGAAACGTTTCACACTTCAGGTTAAATAACGATGCACCTTCGGACAGCATATTCAGTGTAAGGTTTTAGGCCTAAGGCTTAGAAGGCTGTTCAACTAACTTGCCTGACTGTACTTGGAACTGACTTAAGTTGGAAGTTAAAGTTATTTGTTGGAGAATGGTCATCTCAGTCCCCATGACATGAATGGACACTGACGAAAGTGAGTTTAGGAAAGAATGTGTCTGTTCTTTGGACACACTAATATATGTGTGTGTGCGTCCACTGCGCGCAATGTCATTGATTGATCTAATAAGGTGCTCTAATTCTTTAAGTTTCCTGTGTCTACCAAGGAACAGGAATTCCCCTCTCTCCAAACACAAGGTCTTTTTGACATCTGACAAAGGAATGCCAAAAATGCTCTTCTGTTCTCGAAGAACACACACACACACACACACACAACCACCTACACACACACACAAGCACATGGACGGACGGACAAGCACCACTTGTGGATGACCGAGAGGTGACATTTTCCCTGAATGTCAATTAGACCTTCCAGCCCAGTTCACAAAGGCCATGGCGTCTCCGAGTCTTATCTCCTGATGGGGCAGGACGGAACACGCACCGCTGCTTTTAAATGTCCAGCCCCCATCGCACCGATACTAACGCGCATATTATTTGGGAAGTGGAAGTGCTGAGAATAAACGACCCTCTGACAAGATACGGTGGGGACGACAAATCTGGGGACGGCACCGCTCATTTCGCTTCCTCTCACCCAGGTGACCCGCTGTACTAGTGTGGAGCCAAACAGGAAGTGATGAATATCCTGACAGGAAGGAAGCTCACTCTCTTTCATCCCCGTTGGGGCCAGGCAGTGAATTCATTCATAAATCTTTAGCCGCACGCTGCCAGCCAGGGAAGTGTGGTCCCATCATCAATATGAAGGGAACAGGAAGAGGTGTGTGTGTGTGTGTGTGTGTGTGTGTGTGTGTGTGTGTGTGTGTGTGTGTGTGTGTGTGTGTGTGTGTGTGTGTGTGTGACAGAGAGAAAGTGTGTGTGTGTGTGACATAGAGCCAGTTAGATAATGTAAGCAAAGACAAATTAGTCTGTTCCAATGCATTTGTCAATTTCTTACCGATAAAAAAACAATGGCGGTCAGCTGATTTAAACAGCGACGAGAGGCAATTGTTCTGTTCTGTTGAACAAGGCATACCACAATTGCTCTAATGAAGGAACTGTTATTAAAAAATCTCTAGGGAATGTATTATTAATGTTAATTTTCACTTCATTTCCTTCTTCCCCCCACCATCTCTCTCTGCCCATTCTCATTCCATCACTTTAGCTTTCACTTTTCTTCCCTTATTTCTGCTACATTATGTGTACTTGTATACGCAAGTGTGTGTGTGTCTGTTTGTGTCTGTTTGTGTGTGTGTGTGTGTGTGTGTGTGTGTTTGTGTGTGTGTGTGTGTGTGTGTCTGTTTGTGTCTGTTTGTGTATGTGCGTGTTTGTGCGAGTGTTTGTGTGTGTGTGTGTGTGTGTGTGAATGAGGAAAGTGAGAAAAATCAAGAGAAAGCGAAGGAGAGTGTGATGCTTGTTTGTGTGTGTGTGCACTGCACGCCTATGTGTATGTGAGGGAGAGAGAGAAGAGATAGAAGGAGAGAGGAGAGAAAGGCAAAAACAGAACAAGAGCCTGTGAGAATGAGTGGGATGCCTGTTTTTGTGTGGACGAGCACGAGAGAGAGAAAAAGAGAGAGAGAGAGAGAAAGAGAGAAAGCGAAAGGAGAAGAGAAAACGAGAGATGGAGTGGGATGCCTGTTTGTGCGTGTGCGGAGAGAGATAGATAGAGAAAAATAGTAAGAGAGAGAGAGAGGGGGAAAGAGAGATAGGAGAGCATGAGAGAGAGAGTGGGATGGCTTGACTGACTGGGTCAGTGGGTATGTGGGAAGAGGAAGTGGCTCTTATGCACAGCAGGGAGGAGGAGAGCCAATTCTCTGGGGGAGGAATGTGGGGAGGGGGAGGAATAAACAGAGAGAAGAGGAGAGGAGAGAAAGAGAAAGAGAGGGATAGAGTGGAGGCGAGAAGACAGGGAGGATAGAGCAATGCAGATCGGGGATGGGCGAGAAGATGAACACTACACTACTATCCACAAGTAAAATTCACATGCACTTACCAAATGCTATTTGCAAACATAACAACAAAAACAACTGTATATAGCATGGTGTAGTCTTATTCATTAATAAAAAACACATAAAAACTTTCACACACACACACACACACACACACACACACCCTCTTTCAGTAGACTCAGATAGGGGGGCCGAGGTTCAGCAGGAAAGATGTTGGACAACTACAATCGCTTGTCTGTTTGAGTGTGGAGAGGCCACTCTGTGGTGTCCGTCCGTGTCCTGAGAAAGTGCAGGTCGTCTTTCTCCGAGCTCACCGCCTACATCACTGCCTCTCCAAAGAGCAGGGCTGCTATGGACGCTCCGGTCGCCACGGCAACAGGCCATGCAGTATGTGTGTGTGTGTTGTGTGTGTGTGTGTGTGTGTTGTGTGTGTGTGTGTGTGTACACAGAACTCCTCGCCCGTGACAACTGTCGTTTGCACTCGCTCCACTCAGCCAAGCCTGAAGCGCCTTTCTTTCCTTCTCTCACTCTTTCTCTCTGTTTTCCCTCTCTCTTTCTCTCCCATCTCTCTTTCTCTCTCTCTCCTTTCTCTCATTCAGCCTGTCTCACTCCACAGAACGCCTCCATCACCCGCGATGCATCTGTGTCCCGCCATCACCCAGGCGGTGGAGGACACATGGGTGTATGTGTGTCTCTGTGTGTGTGTGTGTTTGTTGTGTGTGTGTGTATTTGCGTGTGTGTGTGTGTGTGTGTGTCGGCGTATGTGTGTGTGTGTCTGTGTATGTGTGTATGGGGGGGTTGGGGGGCTCCAGACTGGAGAATTCCAGCTGCCAGGGCCCCTCACCTCCTCCATTAGTGGTGGAGTTAGCAACCCCATCTGCCAGGCCAGGCTGGAGCAGGAGAGCTGGCCAGAGATCGCCCCGCTCAGGCACACTTAATGAGAAAGAGACTGGTGAATATTGAAAACCTCCTCTTCCTCTCCCCTCCTCTCATCCTCCCCCCCTCCTCTCCCCTCCTCTCTTCCTCCTCTCCTCAGCTCCCTTCCTTTATCCTCAACTGCACCTTTCTCCTGGGCTGGCCTCAGGCACATGAGCTACCAGTCTACAACAGGGATTTCTAGTCGAGGTTTCTTACTTAAAGTAAAAAAGGGAGTTGTTTATTCCTATTAAGCTGGTACCGTGATAGGAATGTTGGAAGTGGAACGTTCTAAAGAATATCTGGGTTCATTGAATTCAACATGGAATTTTAGAACCTTCCATTGTTGCAGAATAGAATCTTCTGTTAGAATGAACTCCACTGCTGAAGGGTTAACTTCCACTGAAACAGTGTACTTCATTATGCTAGCTTAGCGGTGTGACTGAGATGTTTTCTTTATGCCTCCAATCTGCAAGTGAACTGCAAGCCAACTTGTTAAGTCTTATTCACTTCCACAAATTGTTAAGCACCTCCAGAATTGTCAAGGTTTCTCAAATGTCTGTTCTTCAAAGCTACCATGTGAGATCAGAAACCCAAGCTAATACTTGACACAAAGGGACAATCTGACCTTTCATTGTGTAGGATGCATTGATGATGATGATGATTATTATTATTATTCTTTTGATACCTCACAAATAAGTTTTGTGAATGGACATTTATATTTGTCCAATAAACTGTTCATAATTCCTCATTCCCCTTATCCCAGGAATCTTTATCCAAGTATTACCCATATTGTTGTTCTATCAGAGCTATGTGTTTGGAAGGTGGGGATCCAGAGTTTTACTGCATGTGTCTGGCAGTCAAGGCGACCTTGATGATAAATAGCCACTCTTTTGCACTCTAGCCAACAATAATTTCCTCAAAAACAGCCGCCCAGGTTTCCACAAAAGTCTCCAAAAATAGACTGCTTCCATTTGACCACTGACATTAGCCCATAATAAGCACATAAACAATCTGAAAAGTCAATGAGAGCCACAAATCCACAAAGATCATCTTTAGGGGAAGACAAAGAGAGAGAGAGAGAGAGAGAGAGAGAGAGAGAGAGAGAGAGAGAGAGCGAGAGAGAGAGAGAGAGAGAGAGAGAGAGAGCGAGAAAGAGGTATAATGGGTTAAAGTGTTTTTCTCCTGCTTTCCTACTCTCTGCCTTCTGAATTATTGCATTCACACTGAGCTTTGGCTATTATTAGCTAGAACGCTCATAGAAAACACACACTCACATACACACACACAAACAAATGCACACACTCACACATACACACACACACACACACACACTCAGGCCAAGTCCACACGTACCAAACTGATCTTTTTTTCCCCCGTCTTCCCTGGAACCGTATCAAGAATATTTGCGTCCTAACGGATCCATCTCAACACGACTCAACACGTTACTTCATACCCCAGGCCTATAGGTGGCACTGTTTCTTTACAGAAATTGACCAAAACTTGCGCTTTACAAACAGACAGAATAGGCTACGACGAAATGGCTAGTGCAAGGAAACCAGAGTTGTTTGTGTGGACTGATGGTGAACTGTCAACTGTAAAACTAATAAACTTTATTTTACTGTTTGTGAAGGGTGCGGTCCCGTCCTTTATTTGGCTAACGCAGGTAGGCCTATAATCACCTTTACTTTCTTTGGTTGTAGGATAGTCCGTGATTCACATTAGTTTTGGCTATCACCGCAATTAGGCTACTAAACGCAAGGCTTACCCAAGTTCTAGGCTATTCTGTCGCATTTATAATATTGCTATAAAACCTTCGTTAGTAACAGTCAATACTTTTGCCTGCATCAAATCGCGCATTTGCATTCAGTGTGCTACCATCGGCTTAACGTGAGTTCTAAGCGTCTTTGTATGCTTATATCTGATTTCACTCGACTGTGAATGCATGTATATATCATGTAAGACATGTAAAATAAATGAATGACACTGGCACTACGCACAAATTAATGTAGTCTAAACTTACACTTTCCTAATAACTTAAGTTCTCTCGCGTCACTGACCGTAGCTAGAATGCATAAAAAAACACCGGGAAAAACAGTGTTCAGCCCACCAAGTCATAAGCTATCGGCGCTGCGCAGCACCAGTTGTGATATTTATCTTAGTGTAATCGTATATGAAAACTAGTATTGTTAGGCAATACTATAAGTGCTAGTCCAGGGCAGCTGAGGTGTGTCGATGACATCATCGATACGCAAGCAGGATGTGCGGTTTCGCTGTCTAAACAAATTCAAACAGGCTACGGTTTCAGATTTTTCCACTCTGGGACCAGGTTTCAAAAAAGTGCGGTTTCGGGCAGTGCGTTTACAGGATTCGTTTGGACGCTCGGCCAAGACGAAGCAAAAAAGCGTTTAACCTTAAAAGCGTCTCTGTGTGGACAGGCCCTCAGGGTACGTCTACATGAAACCGCTGGGTGAATTTTCTGTTACCGCTTTCACACCTTAAACGACACCGGTAAAGAAAAAACTTGCGCGCACACACAGAGGTGTAACCGGCTAAATGTGCTGTAGTGCATATGCCAGACCAGTCGATGGCGCCGCTGTGCAGAAGCTTCACGATAATTTCGCGTGAATCGCGTAGAAGAAAACATTGTTGAAACAGTTTGTTAAGCCAGAGAGTCGCATGAAATAAGGAGACTACAGACAATTCGGTTTTCAATTAAACTGTTAAACTAATTAATTAATGTGACTGCTATGTGAAATTTCAAATGCTTAGCCTACGCATTGCATTAGGTCTGAGCACCACTGGAGAAAACACTAACATGCAGTAAGCTAATGTTTAACTAAGTTAAAGGACAATTCCGGCGCAAAATGAACCTGGGGGTTAATAACACATTTGTACGAGTTCGACCGTTCGCTGGGATTTATTTTCATGCTAGTCGAATGTGACCAGTTTTATTGCAAACCGCTAATTAGCTTTTAACGCTAGCCTTCGGGGCACACGTACAGTAGAAAGAAATCGCTATTTCTATACCACTAAAAAGGCTCAAAATAGCACCACACTTAAACAGTAGCATAATGAGGGTCTCTACATGTAAACCGAAGCATTGAGAACTTTGTAAGTGTACAGGCAGTTTATTAAAAAGAAACACATTACCGTTCACGTCTGGTTGTTCACATATACAGGCAGGCGATGTGAACTAAAATCATGTAATTTGCTCAATATAGGCCTATCAGAAATAAGCTCCGATGTAACATAACTTGTATAGTGTACTTACTTAGTGGATGTCCATCTGGTCTCTCTGGTATGGATCGCCGCCTCCAATTTCTTTTCGGGACATGGAAAAAAGTTTCAACTACAGCCCTGTTTATCAATGAGGGGGAATCTTCAGACTCTACAAAACACTGCGTCTCTTGGGGGTCAAGACGCAACAGGTCCCACTCCATGCAACACAGGCACTCCTCTTCGGTGGCTATAGCTTCACAATGTCCGCAGGTAGCCTACAGTTTCTAGAAGTGCGAGGCTGTGTGCAGCATTGACTACAGGTAGCTCTCTCTCTCTCATAGCCCTTTCACGGAGCTCCGCAGCTCTTCGTTGGTAGGCTATATTCCGACGTCCAATAAGGGTTCATCCTCGATGTCTTCAAATTCGTTCAAATAGCCTGCCATCTCTTATGTCTCCTGTTGCGTTCAGTGCTTCTCTTTTGCACAGTCCTTTCTTTCAGCAACAACGTTTCACATGAGATTCACTTCACATCCCAGAGTTTCGTTTTCCCAAGGCGCCTGCCTGTATGTGAACCAGACGTGAACGGTAATGTGTTTCTTTTTAATAAACTGCCTGTACACTTACAAAGTTCTCAATGCTTCGGTTTACATGTAGAGACCCTCATTATGCTACTGTGTAAGTGTGGTGCTATTTTGAGCCTTGTTAGTGGTATAGAAATAGCGATTTCTTTCTACTGTACGTGTGCCCCGAAGGCTAGCGTTAAACACTAATTAGCGGTTTGCAATAAAACTGGTCACATTCGACTAGCATGAAAATAAATCCCAGCGAACGGTCGAACTCGTACAAATGTGTTATTAACCCCCAGGTTCATTTTGCGCCGGAATTGTCCTTTAAGCTAACGTGTGCTTCTAACTTAGCCACTAAAGGCTGATAGGCTACATTGTGCACATAAATCATGACAGGGGAAAGAAAAACACTTTTCAATATGATAAATAAATGGTTTGGTTTGTTTTGACAAGCAGCATGTCAGGTCGAGTGCCATGGCTGAGTTGAGAGGTGGGGCTATGTCGTCATAAAGTTGCCGGCTTCGCACCTACAGGCTCAAAAGTTCCCACTTCGTAAGCCGGTTTTAAAAGCTATCGGTTTCAGTCTCCTAAACTGCCGGCGTCGTGTACACGCAAGGCGTAACCGTTAACAAAACCTCACCGGTTTCACAAAAACCGGCGTTGTGTAAACGGCACCTCAGATTACCTTGCCCAGCCCCTGTGTCTGAATGCTGGTCAGGCTGATGGTCGCGGAGGGGCTATTAGTGCAGACATGCACACAATCACCTCTCAGCATGACTGAGTACATAATCACACCTGGGACAGAGAGACAAACACACACACACACACACACACACACACACACACATACACACACACACACAGACAGACACACAAACACATATACAAACAAAAAGAAACATCTATGCCCTGAACACATTTATAAAGACAAACACACACCCGAATATACACCCACCCACCCCTACACACATACCACATACACACACACACACACACACACACACACACACACACACACACACACACACACACACACGCACCAATGGCAGACAACTGCACATTGCCTTCCAGATAACCAATCAATAGAGAGCTTTTTTCATCTCTGTCTAACACCTGACACATAGTTCCCATACCCAATGTACATCTGTCTGGGTGCACACACACACACACACACACACACACACACACACACACACACACACACACACAGACACACACACACAGACACACACACACACACACTTGGTGTGATCCACTCCCACCCGAGGTCTGTTCAGCCTTCCCCTGCAACATGATAAATGAGGAACATGGCTTCTCTTCCTGCAGGGAAAACAGGATGTGACCTCAGCAAACGCTCTTCTCAGGTGGCAGCTGGCAGGGTCAGATGTGCTCAGCTCTAGTAAGTGTATATGCTGGACACACACATGAGCACACACACACACACACAAAGACACAGATCCAGAAAGATGCGGAAAGAGACAGACATGCACGCACACAGCATACATACATACACACACACACACACACACAAACACACACACACACACACAAACACACACACACACACACAAACTTTTGGAGTGTACACAGGGAATATGCCACACACTGTGGCCAATATCAGCTTTCAGCTGCTACCAGTCTTGTTCACAGATTTCAGTCCACTGGACTATATAGTGTTACAGTTTTTTAACATGTGTGCACTTACACCCACACACACCCACACACACTTTCACTCGCACATACATACCAAGTATCTTTTTTTTTCATTTAGGCATGCCACATTAACACATACACAGACACAGATACACAATACTATGTGCAGATGTCATTTGAAAATACAACTGCCCCACACCCATGTCACTTAAACCTTCACTCAGACATACTACATACCTTGTCTAATGCAATGCCACACACACACACACACACACACACACACACACACACACACATGCACAGAGCATGTTCC
>NW_027468685.1:17582578-17590078 GCF_046254945.1 Alosa pseudoharengus | reverse complement strand
ATATCAGCCTGACAGGATTTAATTAGGAATCAATCTCCACCAACAAAGAAGGAGATACTAATAACATGAAGAAAAACTTCATGAAATAATTAGGACTGAACTGAACAGGACTTCTAAAACAGTAAAACCTAGAGAGTTATCCTGTTTTTCCAGAGGCTGATTTGCGGTTTGCCTGAACTGGCATAGGGTGGCGTGCTATTGGCTGGTTGTATCTGATGGCCCGCCTACCTGCCCACTCGCTCGGCCTTCCACGTGAAAGGAGATGGTTTCTATGTCCCGCGACGTGTTGGCATAACAAAGTTGACTTTTAATGGCAGCCATTATGATGGGGGTCAGAGGATGCCGGCCATTTTCAGTCTGAGCCAGTAATGAGTCATTACTGACCATCATTACTGGCCAGCCCTCCTTCATTTTACCTAAAACTACAGGGGCTTCCACTATATAACACACACACACACACATACACACAGAAAAGAGAAGAGAGAGAGAGAGAGAGTAGAGTAGAAGAGTAGACTATTAGTCTGACCTGAGACATTTCATAAAGAATGTTCAGTGGCATGGTGGAGAGAGGTAAAAAGAGGGAGAGGAGTCTGGTTTGAGCCATAACATAATCAAGTCCACAAAGACACCGAACAATGAGTGATGATAGCAAAAGAAAGAAAGAATGAGAGAAAAAAGAAAGAGAGAAAGAAAGAAAGAAAGGGAGGGGTCAGAGAGAGAGAAAGATAGAAGAGATTGAAATGGCTAGAGAAGAAGACTTGAAAGAAAATATGGGCAAGCGAAACAAAAGAAGGGGGCTATAGAGTCCCTATGGATTGTGCTCTTGATCTGAATCCATTCTAGTGTATGTGTGTGTGTGTGTGTTTGTGTGTAAGTGTATGTGTGTGTGTGTCATTGAGAGTAACAAAGTATTTGTCTGCTCCTGCGAGTGTGTGTTTAAGAGAAGAAAGTGTGTGTGTGTGTGTGTGTGTGTGTGTGTGTGTGTGTGTAACCCTAGGCTGCGGCCCCTGGGTATCTGGCTCTTCTTGAGCATGGCAGGCGACAAGCCCTCTCTCTTAGCCATCTGGAGCTCGAGCTGTCACCCATCCCGCTCTCCGCCAAGCAGCAGGGACTATAACCACTCCATCTCTCTCTCTCTCTCTCTCTCTATCTACAGTATATCTATCTATCTACCCCTTATTCTCTGTTATTCGAACACTAGTTATCCTTCAGGTAACTCTGTCCCTCCCTCTCTCTTTGTATGTCTTATGTAACCACTTCTCATCTAGCTAAATCTCTTTCTTTTTGGTAACACTTGACTTGAAGGTATCTACATATGAGTGACATGACACTGTCATAACCCTAACACTAACCCTAACTTGTCATGACAAAAACCGAATGACACTTGATAGAAGCAAGTGACAGAAGCGTTATGTCATAAACGTTTATGACTTGTTTATAATGTTTATGACACATTCATGACAGTGTAGATGTAGATACTACGTAGATACCTTCAAGTAAAGTGTAACCCTCTTTTTCTCTCTATTATTTAACCACTTCTCCTCTAGCTAAACACCCCCTCCCTCTCTCTCTCTCTCTGCTTGTCTTATAGGCAGCAGAGGCGTGGGGTGTACTGGTGGGTTGAGGGAGAGAGAGGGAGGGAGGAGATCTTGAGTATTACTTACATCTCCCAGTAGAACAATGACAGCTGCTGATGTCCAACAGGTGCTGAGCTCTGGGCCCCGAGGGAGGCGACAGGGTGGGGTCCAGCTAGCTCTCCCGCCCCAATTGCCTTTTACTCACACACACACACACACACACACACACACACACACACACACACACACACACACACACAGACAGACACCCCTCACACAGACATACTGTACATAGACCCCCCCTCGTGCGTGCCACACACCCAGAGACACAAACATACACACACACATGCAACACAGTCGCCCACACATACGCCCATGTACACTAACAAGTGACTACACACACAGGCATACTAACCATTAACAAACACACACTCACACATGCACACAAATCTTGAATAAAACACACAGCCACACACAAACACAGTCTCCAAGGTTTGCGAGAGAATGAATCATTCCAGCCCTTCAGCCAACTGATTTAAGAAATGATTCAAGCCTAATGAGATGCATATTGATTTGAAACTAAATTTAGGCAAATAATTAAAGAATTCACAAGAGAGAGCAATGGACAGAGAGAGAGAGAGAGAGAGAGAGAGAGAGAGAGAGAGAGAGAGAGAGAGACCCTGCCACTCTGAGTCTCACTAGAGCTCTGTGGAAAAGTCAGGGCCCAAGGACTCAGTGCAGTCAGCGTTCACCTAGACGAGGCACTCAAGAAACCCATCTGCCACCGCCGCTGCTAAGCCTGCTGGTGGAGGTGTGTGTGAGTAAAAACAGTGAGACTGCCCAACTGTTGAAAGGCATGAATGCTGAATAAAAGACTGAAAACAGAAGTGCTACTACACAGACACACACACACACACACAGTATCACTTTAGTAGAATCTAGCAGATCAGACTTCACATTCAGCACAATTAAAGCTGTCTGACACCCTGTGATAATGGAGTCATGGCTCATTATGCATTTCTTAGCAGAGAGTGTTAAAAACAACATGTGCCACTCCACTCCACAAAGGCAACACCTCATCCTGCTATTATGGGACATTATTTTACTGATCTGGATCTAAAGTGTGCCAATTCCAATTGCATTTGCATGGCATGTCTTTGAACTGGTACATAAATCAAAGTATATCAATGAAACTAAGACTTGCATATCCTCAGATGTAGCAGAACAAAGGGGCAACATACGTACAATATATCTCATACTCATCATAAGCGAGTACAAGATAATGGTGTTGAATATAATAGGATTATTTCGGTTTATTCAGCCAGTATTTGCTGTTTGTATTCTTACATCATGGTGTGTTTCAGAGGTAGCTGCTTGGACTTGGAGTGTTTTGTATGATGCATTTTAGGCCTTTATATTTGCATTCATATTACTGTCATGGTGTCTACTGACACTGACACTGCAAGCCAGTCATCAAGGGCTTGGAAATCTGTCCTTGAACTCTGATTTCCTGAATACTCTCTCGAGCACTATTTTAGGAATCCACTTCTTCTTGATTCTGGGATTATAGACCACTTTAGCATCCTCTTACAAATGATACATTTGAACTTTGACTTGATGTCCTTTCCAGATATCTACCCGTCACATCTTCCACAGTGACCTCTGCATGGCCTAAACGTTCTTGACCCCCCAAAAAAATTACGGATGCTGCCTCCACTCCACCCTCTGGCCAGTCCTTCCCAAACCACAGTCCTCGCTGGACACCGGATGTCCACCCCTCTGGCGCCGTCCAATCCGTCCCCGACCACATGGGCCCCACAGAAGAGCCGCCTCACGGGCCCTGGAGCGCTGATTCCATGAGTGCCAGTGGTTAAGAACGTGGGCCCACAGAGTTTTGGCGTCACACGTTTATTTACATTATTCATGTACGCAAAGAGAGGAACGGGAAAAAAAGAGTGTTTCTAAAGTGTGCAGTGTGACTATTTTGTGCACAGTAAATTTTAGACACAGTTGCACCAACAAAAAAAAAAAAAAAACTAGGTCACATATTTTGGCACTACTTAGCAGAAGACTACTTAGCGACTGCTTAGTAGTGCGAGAACATGCAGCACATAGATTTTGAGCATTGCATAGTTTTAGCAGATGGCTCTGCGACCGCAAGTATGATCCCAAGCTGGACTCATTAGGGCGGGGTGACAAAACTGAAGTCCTGAGGCTTTATTTTGGTTTCTGCTCCCTGTAGAGCCAGGTCAGAGAGGCTCAGTATGGTGCGGTTGGCCCAGGGAAGCGCGCTTTCGGGTCGCGGTGGCCCTATGCACTTTTTTTCTTGTTCTTTTCTTCCTCCTCCTCCTCCTCTTTTTCATCTTCTTCTTCTTTTTTTCCTACGTGTCCTTCGGCATGACCACAGACGCTCCCACTTCCCGCGCTGCTCTGGGAAAAATCTCAGGAATTCCCCGCCAGGCCATGATAAACGCTCCCCAAGTGTTTACGTTTTGGGAAGACAGAGAGAGAGAGAGAGAGAGAGAGGGAGAGAGAAAGAGAGAGAGAGAGAGAGAGCGAGAGAGAGAAAGAAGTGCGGGAAAACAAGATATTTCACCAGGGACGAAGAGCAGCGGCAGGAGCAGAAGCAGGAGCAGGAGTGGGAGAGGAGAGGAGAGGAGAGGAGAGGAGAGGAGAGGAGAAGAGGCACGGTGGGAAAAGAGGAGATAAAGGCATCAGCGATGGTCAGATAGTCGGCTCAGTCAGTGGGACGTCACAATTTGTGGAAAACAAAACAATGAGGGATAATGCTGAGAAAACTGTATGGGACAAAGATGCTGGCCGCTCTTGATTACGGTCACTGAGGAAGTGGTGATGACTGAACATGGCTGTCAATCAAACAGACTGTGATCCCATGCAGATTTTCTGGGTGTTAGAAGCTATTAGGGACTAATGGCTCTCGTTACACAGAGCGTGCACAGTGAGCGTTGGAGAGCCAGTCTGAATGAAGACATACATCATATATCACGCCAATGATGTTGGATTGGCTAATAATGCAGTGGATTAGCGGCATGGCAGCATAAAAACACAAGCAAAAAAGTATGACAGTTCTCTCACTCTGTGTATTACACACACACACACACACACACACACACACACACGCACACATGGTCACACACACACAGCTACTATAACTGTCCGCAGAAAGATGATTGTTAAGATAGGTTATGTCACATGGTAGGGAAACGCATTGACTAACAGGCGGAGCTCCAGTGATGTCACTACCTGTATCTATTTAGGTAAAGAGCGCACCTGTCCTGCAATCAATGATATGAACATTTCACATATCTTACATTGAGAAACAGTCTTGAATCAACATTGATTTGTGTCAGCCCAACATTGCACGTAACATACACATAAAAAGAGTAGATAGTCTTGTCTTCAGCATGTAACAAGCTGACTGGGCTTGCAGAGAGCAGCTATTCACTCTCATGAGACCGCTTCACAAACACGGCAATCGCAATCGATTACTGAAAGTACTGAAATCTGAAAATGGTGCAATTATCACTGGAGTTAGATATTATGATGTGCCGTTAAGAGTGATAATCCCCCCTCCTGTGATGCGCCTCTCCTGCCTGTCACAGGCCAGAATTAGCCTGAGAGAGAGCTTTCTGGGAAAAGCATTTCTGAAGTCATTACTCTGGCCATTAACCCGCTGAGGCACGGACATTCTTCCCAGGAATGGCAGCTCGTATGGAGTATGGAGGGCTGAGCAAAACTGGCACATCACCTCGTGTTTGCCTACCACTGTTGGGGAGATTGAGAGAGAGAGAGAGAGAGAGAGAGAGGCTGCGTTGTTTAGAGCCTCAAGCTGTGGGGCCCACATCAGAATGAGCCTTCACATCTTAACAAGACCATCAGATTAATCATCCTGACTCGATCTCTCTCTCTCTTTCTCTCTCCCTCTCCCTCCCTCTAGCCCGCTCACCACACTCCTCTTATCCTTTGTTTATCCTTTTTCCATTTTCAGTCTCTCTCTCTCTCTCTCTCACACACACCCACACACAAACATCACTGGTGGCGGGCGGCCACCTCGCATGCTCCCGTCGAGATGTCAGAGGTGCTTATTACGGCGCGGCCTTGACGACAGCGCTCTCCGGGCGTGCGAGCCGCAGTTTGCTTTGCTTATGAAAACTGATGGGACTCTGGAATTTTTTGTGTGGTGTTGGGAAAACAAACGCCATTCTGAGAAAAAAAAAAAAGAGAGAGAGGAGGGGGGGGGGGAGGAGGTAAACAGGAAGTGAGAACTAGCCATGTTTGCTACGGCTGTTTTCTCACAGTGGTTTCTGGGGCCTTCAGTGACAGAGGTAAGAGGAGGCAGAGCTGAAGACACCCACCCCAAGAGACAGAGTTAGCAGTGACACTTCACTTGGATAGTCGGCCCACAGACTATCTACAGAAAATTCCTCCTTCCTGCTGCAGACAGAGTTAGCAGTGACACTTCACTTGGATAGTCGGCCCACAGACTATCTACAGAAAATTCCTCCTTCCTGCTGCAGACAGAGTTAGCAGTGACACTTCACTTGGATAGTCGGCCCACAGACTAGCTACAGATGCTCAGATTATCAACAAACTATTTGCTGACAATTTGTTAACTACAGTTTATGGCTACAGTAAAGGGTTGGATTCAGTTAAGGTGATGTTCCGTAAATAATAACAGTTTTACATGCTGAACTTAAATCTTAACAGATGTGTGGCGAACTATCCAAGTAGTGTGTTACTGAAACAGCAACTCTCAGGCTAAATGAAGCAGCTCACTATTTGATTAAAAAAAGGAGGGGGGAGGTCTTGTCCCGAAAACAAACAAACAGACAAAGAAGTCTTAATCCTGCTTGTATGTGGACAGTCTAAAAAAACTTCTTAACCCTTTTTGCATGTGGACAACTGAGAAAAGGCTTTGTTTCTTATCTTATTGGGCAGAGCAAGGTGCTAAAACCCTAAGGTCATATGTTCAATAACTAGGGAGTTTACATACTGATAGAAATGCATGGCTGTGCAGTGCATGAAGTTGATTTAGATTAAAAACAAACAAACAAACAAACAAACAAACAAAACACATCTGTTCAGTGTAAACTCTTACAGGTCATTAGAACCTGGATATCAGGAATACAGTACAGCAAGGCTGATGTTAAAATGCCCATTGTTTCCACACCAGCTAATCACGTTTAAGCTTCAGATTGGGGTCAGATCCTGTACGCCACAGAGTATTTTGGTCTTGTATTAATTAGGATGTTTCATCAGGTGCTGCAGCAAAGGTTTTAAGGATTTTGTACAAACTGCGAAAATAATGGCCAATATTTGAAGGGAATATAGAGTGTGTGTGTGTATGCGCTTGTGTGTGTTTATGTACACGCACGTCTGAATAATATATGGGTGCATGGTGTGTGTGTGTGTGTGTGTGTGTGTGTGTGTGTGTGTGTGTGTGTGTGTGTGTGTGTGTGAGAGCGTGTGAGAGAGAAATGCTCGTACTGTACACAGCAACCAATAGGAATACTAGGCCTCTTGTTGGAGATGCTGATGTCACAGATGAGAGGGAGAGCTTCAGCTATTCATTCTGCTTTGTTCATACTGTCCTTCCATCACTTCAGGGACCTCAAGGTTGTGTGTGTGTGTGTGTGCGTGTGTGTGTGTGTGTGTGTGTGTGTGTGTGTGTGTGTGTGTGTGTGTGTGTGTGTGTGTGTGTGTGTGTGTGTGTGTGTGTGTGTGTTTTATGCTTTTTTACACTGACTGCCTTGTTACACTGATGAACAAAGACAGTCAAGTTAAGTTGTAAACAACATTCATAAAATCTCACATTCATAACAGATTATATCTGGCTGTTATGAATCCTTCACCTTAGGTCCTTGAATGGACAGCTGCAAGTTATCCCGCAACCAGTGGACCA
>NW_027468685.1:17555078-17580078 GCF_046254945.1 Alosa pseudoharengus | reverse complement strand
GAAACTGCTGGGTTAATTCCAGGCCTGCTATACAAAGTGATTAGAACGACCAGCTGAGGTCACAAGCGGCTGTCCGGCACGGTCCAAAGCAGGATTAGGACTACAAGCATGGGGCGAGTACTTCAGTCCCAAATGCCAGTGCATTGGTGGACTGTCACTGCAGTGCATTTTGGGTAACGTAGTTCACTACCTCCGACCCCACCCCCAACCACCCCCCTAAAGAGGAGCACATCGTGAAACAACAACAGCAGCAGCCCTCATCGGCCCATGGTGGGCACCTCATTCTGTGTTTCTGTGAATAGCAGTGGACAAACCCAGTGACCGGGCAGCTGCCCGGCCAGACGTGCCCCCTGTGCAACCACATTCAAATCCACAGCCTGCTGCCCGGAATGCTGACCTCATTCACCAGGGTGGGATGCCCGCACATGTAATCTGCTTATTAAGCAGGGCATTCAAATGATTTTTTTGGCCACAAACAAAGAGGCAATAAATAGTATCTATCTGAGGTATTTCGTGAGGAGAGGACAGAAGAGGACATGCAGAGAGAGTATAGGACAGGATGGAACAAGGTGGGGGTGGTGGCAATGTGTGTGTGTGTGTGTGTGTGTGTGTGTGTGTGTGTGTGTGTGTGTGTGTGTGTGTGTGTGTGTGTGTGTGTGTGTATTTAACCACAGATTGGTTAAATTCCTGTTTACCAAATTTTATACAAGTGTAAAGAAAAAACAGACTATTTCAAGGGTGCGTTGCACAGCCTTGAAATAGTCTCAGTTGTTTTGACACTTGCATATCAATTCGCCAAGTTCATGCTGAAGTTTAAAATGACCTGTTGCTTTGTGACATTGAAACAAATAAGTGGACAGAAGGAAATAGAGAAAGCTGCAACATGTTGAAGGCCCCGCATGGTTTTATAAAGCAAAGGCCCTACAGAATGCTGAGGCTGTAAGGTTGTAATGGAGTTAGTAATGGCAGTAAGCTTATTTCTCTGTAAAGGTGGTTACTTTTCTGTAAGTTAATTAAAGACTTAATGTGTGGAAAGATGTACTTCTACTAAATTTGAATAAAATCGTTAATAATATTAATAATACATATTGAGGCTAATGCAGCAAGTTGTTGCGGTAGTATATATATATATATAGGCTTTGCTAACAAATGCCTTGCTGCGGGCCCCGATTTTCCAACAATTTCCTACAGTCATTCCGTTAATGGAATTGTGGGAATTATATCTCCAAATTAATATGACACAAGTGTGGCAACCGTGGGATAAGATGGATAATGGACTTCATGGAGTTTGGGTAGCAGAAATTAATGCACTTTGAGGTGTGACATCGTGGCAACATTACCACTTGAACGTGCATTAATTTCTGCTGACCAAATGCTGTGATGTCCACTTTTCCTTACTTAGCTTTTAGGAGAGGAGAGAAAAGGACCGGAGAGGAGGGGAGAGAAGAGCAAGGAGGAGTGGAAAGAAGGAGAGAGGAGAGGAGAAAGAGGAGAGGAGAAGAGCAGAATGTGTCGGTGCTGAGAAATGGCATTACAAAAATGCCATGAGGGGACGAGGAGAAGAACCTGTCTATGCTACTCCCCTACACCCCTCCCCTCCCGACCTACCATAACGCCACTCATTACTCGTGTTTGTCTGCTGTGTCTGATTGCAATCTCAGGGTGTGCTAGCTTGTATGTGTGTGTGTATGTGTGTGTGTGTGTGTGTGTGTGTGTGTGTGTGTGTGTCTGTGTGTGTGTGTGTGAGGGATTGATTGAGTTTGTTTGTGAGTGAGAGAGAGTGAACAAGTGTGTGTGCGTGTTTGTGCGTGTTTGTGAGTGTGTGTGTGTGTGTGTCTCCCCATCTTGCCCTAACCCTGTCAGCCATGACTGAGGGAGGGAGGGAAGAGAGGAGGACAGGGGCTGAAAAAGTAGAAGACAGATAGAAAGAGAGAGAGAATGGAGGAGAGAGCAAGAGATACAGATGAAAAGAGAAAGAGAATGGAGGAGAGAGCAAGAGAGTCGATCATCCTCATCCTCCGATCTAGATTAATCTAAGATTCAATCAGAGAACACGCGTGTACCCTGGGAGGCTGGGAGAGGAGGCTGGTCTATGTGTGTGTGTGTGTGTGTGCGTGTCTGGGTATGTGTTTGTGTGTCTGAGTCAAAGAGACAGAAAATGAGTAAGAGAAAAGCAACAGGGAAAATAGAAAGGGGTTGAGAGAGGCAAAGAGAATGTGTGTGGCTTAAAGGGAGACAGTAAAAGACAGAGACAGAGAGAGACAGAGAGAGAGAGAGAGAGAGAGAGAGAAGGAGAGAGAGAGTTAGTCAACGCTTGAGGGCACACTGTCTGTGATGGAAATTACACAAACAAGTCACGTTAATGAGGAAAATGAAATAGATGACGTGCTAATCAATGAGCGGAGCTTTATGAAGTGCACCGCTGCCCTGAATGCTGACAAGCGCTGAGCTGATGTCTTCCCACAATCCTCGGCAGTCTGGCAGGGGTCGGGCAGTGGGTGCAGGACCGAGGTCATCGAACTCAGCTCTGGCCAGGACCATAAGGATGAAGTGATGGAGAGAGAAAATGGCTACAGAGAGAAAGAGGGAGAGAGAGAGGGAGAGAGAGAGGGGATGGCGATAGAGAGATGGCGTTGTCTCTTTTCCCTATGTTTTCACTCCCTATCTCTCTGTCTCTCTTTTTCTCTCTCTCTCTCTCCCTCCAACTCTCTCTCCATCTATCTCTCTCACACACATACATACACACATAAACACAGCGCACACACACACAGTCTTGCAGGGGGACAAAGAGCTCTCAGATAAGAGCAGAGGAAAACAGCATGATGGAGGGAAGGTGGGAGGGGAGAGTCAGGTCAGTGAACATCCTGGAACATCCTGGTACAACGTGTGTGTGTGTGTGTGTGTGTGTGTGTGCTTGTGTGTGTGTGTGTGTGTGTGCGTGCGTGTTTGTGTGTGTGTGTGTTTGTGTGTGTGTGTGTGTGTGTGTGTGTGTGTGTGTGTGTGTGTGTGTGTGTGTGTGCTTGTGTGTGTGCGTGTGTGCGTGTGTGTGTGCGTGCGTGTTTGTGTGTGTGCGTGTGTGTGTGTGTGTGTGTGTGTGGCATTGTGTCCTGGTAAAATGTAAAACAAAGAGGAAAGGACATGGTCAGACACAGGGCAAACTCTGTCTGTCTCAGAAGTAAGGGCTATGGCAACAAAGTAGGCGAAAGTGGACCTCATATGATCTCATTTAATGGTGTTCTCTATGGCATACACTACACATCATACCCCAATACTTATGTCCAACTAAACTTTATCGGTTTGATGTTTTCTCTGCCCATTTTTTCGAATTTTTTCTCCAAACAGTGTGCCGGGAGAGCTGCTGAAAATGTGCAAATCCCCAGCGGACGGCACGGCACGCACATATTTGTGTTGCTTGCCAACCGTCCCATTGCCGCTAATATCTGGCCGCGAGACGGGTCAATAGCTGCCATTATTCAGCGCGGAGCAGATGACAATGGGGAGGCAGGGGGGAGAGCGAGGTCACTCTATCTGGCCGGCGCGCTCCCCGCTGCCCGACCGCCACAGCCTCATGCTCAGCAGCAGCACTCAATGATGGGGCTAATGGAAAGAACACGGCCACACAAAAGGGTCATTGCGAACCGGGACATTGTGTCGATGTGACGTCCAGCGGTCTGAGATCATCGCTGAGGCGCTCGCCGGGTGTTTGTGGCTGTGTGCGTGTGTGTGAGTCTGTCTGAGAGAGTCTGCAGATCTGTCCATTGGACAAATGTTTGTTTAGTAACATTCTTTTAATAGTAATATACTTTTAGTGAACTAATGCGCACTTATACTCTATATGTATATGTGTGTAGTGTGAAGGGAAGTATATACAGTATATGGATGTGCATTATTGTGCACCTTATACCAGACCTGTATTGCATGGATATGCCTAAGATGTGCATGACAACATGCACA
Source organism: Alosa pseudoharengus (assembly GCF_046254945.1). NCBI lineage: Eukaryota > Metazoa > Chordata > Actinopteri > Clupeiformes > Clupeidae > Alosa > Alosa pseudoharengus. The sequence goes on along the minus strand of NW_027468685.1, from coordinate 17,576,124 downwards.
TAGGAACACTTGTACTATAACTGTATGAAGTCTTCATGAAGTCTTCAAAAGCAGCTCTGTTTATTAGATAGTTGCGTACATCCCTGTGCATGTGGTTGTATGTGTGTGCATAGTACATGTGTGCATACATGCATGTGTGTGTGTATGTGTGTGCATACATGTATGTGTGTGTGTGTGTGTGTGTGTGTGTGAGTGTGTGTGTGAATGTCTGTATTTACCAGCTGTGTGGCTCAGGCCTCATCCCATTCTCCATATCCCCCTCCCCCCAAAAAAAAACCTCACACACACACACATCTCCTCTCCCTCGGTGATAAAACGGACAGTAATGATTCTAAAAATAACCCCAGGTGATAAGGGCGCTGGTTGTTCAAACAGATAGAGGCCCTTTACCGAACCAGGAAGCGTGATCCTGCACAACTCGGCGAAAACGGCCATAAGAGACGCCCCTCCACGCACAATGAGCTGCGGACTACAGGCGTCACACAGAGAGGGCGTGCAGTGGTGTGTGGAGTGCGTTGTGCGGCTGTGAATGCTCTCGCTTGTACGAGACGCTGATAAAGCGCCGTGACGAGCGACTGCTGATTTGTTTACTGGCGAATAGATTGTGTCGCTACACGCGACCTCGCTGGATCGGCAGAGCGGCTTTCATGTGGAGGTCGGCGGCGATTTGCATGGCCCCAAACTCATGGTAACAGCTTAGCTATGCTTCTCAACAGCCACCTGACAGCAGCAGCAGAAACACGAGGTTGCAGATCAGACATGTACAACACGTACAGTGCATGAATCCGTACATATTCTGTAGCATGAATTCATACATAATCTATAGCATGAATCCATACATATTCTGTAGCATGAATTCATACATAATCTATAGCATGAATCCATACACATTCTGCAGCATGAACCCATACATAATCTATAGCATGAATCCATTCACATTCTGCAGCATGAATCCATACACATTCTGCAGCATGAATCCATACATATTCTATAGCATGAATCCATACACATTCTGCAGCATGAATCCATACATATGTTGTAGCATGAATCCATACATATTATATAGCATAAATCCATACACATTCTGCAGCATGAATCCATACACATTCTGCAGCATGAATCCATACATATGCTGTAGCATGAATCCATACTGTACATATTCCGTAGCATGAATCCATACCCATACATATGCTGAATCCATGAGCATGAATCCATACATAATTTGGGGCCCTGCTCTTTCACAACAAACTATATGAGCACAACTTGAAGTAGCAAAGTAACAACCTTTTCATTTTCCCACTTTAGAACAATGACAGTTCTAACTCTTACCAAAATGGCAAATAATAATAATAAAACAAAACGACTTGGTGCTGGTGTGGAATGTATGAGTCCTGTCATAGCTCTTCAGCAGTGAGAGTATGCAGCAGAGTAAGAGACTGCTGAGAGCAGGAGAGGTTTGAGGTTTTTTAGCACTTTAAAAGGCGTGTCACTGATGGCCCGAGTTTGCCATGATTTAGCGCACAGATTTCCCATTTTCAAAGACATATTTTCTCCATATGGCCTCATCTCTATACAAGCTGGCTGGGGAATAAGATGTTAAAAATGCATGTCGGCACACACTGCGCAGTCTGGAAGTAGGCATCCATCATCAAGTGTGCTGTAAACAATCTCAAGCACACACACACACACACACACACACATACATACACACACACGCACACTCACACAGGTTATGTCCCTGCTAGTGTTAAAGATGCTGAGGATGCATTGTAGCACACACACACACACACACACACACACACACACACACACACACACACACACACACACACACACACACACACACACACACACACACACATGCACAGGTTCTGTCCCTACTAGTGTTAAAGATGCTAAGGATGTGTTGTTGTACATGTAAAGTATTTGCTCTCCAGAGGGACGTTCATGTTGAAGCTAATCTATCTCACGCTAATAAAAAGTCATCTCCCTGCTCCTGTTTTCACCAGTGAAAAATTAATAGACGACTCGGAGAGGAAGATGAAAGATTAATCGCCATTTCTCCTCTGCCGTGAGTGGAGTGTCGCTCTCCGAATAACCAATTAGCCTCCTATGATGATGATAACGACAAGAAGGAAGACGAAGATGGATTCCAGAGACTTCATCCATGGTCCAGTCTTTTTATGGCCTGCGACTTTTCTATCTATAACCTGACCTCGGTTTGTTTGCCTGTGTGCAAATCAAAGTGCTTATCTACACACGGTGAGGATTTGGACAATCAAAACAGGCCCCTGGAGCAACTAGACATGAATAATTGATAAACCACATACAGATGGTGGGATTTGTTGTTCAGAGAGACAGAAACAGAGAAAAAGAGAAAAAGAGAGACAGAGAGAGAGAGAGAGAAAGAGAGAGAGAGAGAGAGAGAGAGAGAGAGAGAGAGAGAGAGAGAGAGATATGCAACTGGACAAGCTGTTGTTTGATCAAACATCATGGTGGCGACTGGCTAAAAGACACAGAGAAAACAGCAGTCTAATGAGGGTGGCACTTCAGCCCAAGTGCCTCAGTTCCCTTTCCCTCTGGCTCTCCTTTCAAACATACTCCTGTTTTTCTACACCCCCCCCCCCCTCTCATCTCTTCCTCCTTTGAAAGTTGGGTGTGATTGTTGGACGCTCTGACAGATGAATGTGGGTGATGAATGTCTCCTTGAGTCTCCACATATGGGACACCGAAAGCAGTCTGCTGGATCACATCATGTAAATTGATGAGTTGTTTTGGGTGTTTCTTTGGCGTCTCAATGTCACTGGGCTCACCAAGGGAGTGAGTGAGAGAGAGGGTGTGGGTGGTGGAGAAAAAGGGGGGGCTGGTGGAGAGAAAGAGAGAGAGAGAGAGAGAGAGAGAGAGCCTGTGCACATCGGCTGAGATAAACATCCATGTATCACCATACTACATAAAATACAAAAATACTACAAATACTACAAAAACAACTGAGAGAGAAAGACAGACAGAGAGAGAGAGAGAGAGAGAGAGAGAGAGAGAGATGAGAGATTTGAGGACAAAGCAAACTTCAGAAATGATTATGACAGACAGAAAGAGGTGGCAAGACAGAGACAGAGCATTTTGAAAGTTTGCTCTGCAGACAGAGGACATCGTTTTCCCTCTTATATGGATATTGAAAGTGAAAGATCAAAAGTCCAAGTGTCCCTCTGGCTGACAGTGATCAACTATGTCAGCCAGGATGAGGGAATTTGCATACCAGTCATGTTTCACTGACAACACACACACAGACACACACACACACACACACACACAGAGAGAGAGAGAGAGAGAGAGAGAGAGAGAGAGAGATACTGTATACATATATACAGTAAGCGCTTTCAGACATACGTGTAAGACCGGAGGTTCTGCCGATGTTAAACGGTGGGGCCGTATATCTGAACGACATAACCGGTCATATGGAAGTCCGAATGTAGCCGGTTGTTCTACTACTCCCCCCCTAGTATTTCCTCCGGACATTATGTAAATGTGCTGTGTCTGTACGAGGCGTAGAACATGCGGTTAAAATTCACACCTAGTGAGAGGGTGTGTTGGTGACGTTTCTTTCGTGCGTCCATGTGGTTAGATCTGACTTAAATGCCAGTGTTATGATGGAGTGGCATAGTGCTGTCCAGAAAATCTCCGACCTGGAAAGATGCAGACATCACGGATCTACTGTCCATGAGGGCATACAACATTTTGATAGAACACATGAAGGGAATGGCACGTTGTAGCCGACAACTGCATGGCAAGGCAAAAACGAATTCAAAAGACTGATAAGCAGAAGGCGCTGAAAAGGCAGTAGCCTACAGCGAAGTCGTTGACGACAATAACAGGAGTATTTAATAAATTGTTAGCCAACACGGTTTTCTGTTCATTGATAGCCTTCTCATGACCTGCTGAGCTAGCTGATATTTGTTGAGCATATATCCCTAGAGAAAATGAAAACGAAGAAAACCCAACTTTGTTCCAAGCTCCTTACGTAGGCCTAAATGCAATAGACACATGGGGAGAGGATGCTTTTGGAAAAAAATAAACCATGAAAAAACGAACAACTTCACTGTTATGTTAGTAGGCCTATTTTGTTTGTTGCTTAAAAACGTTGTATGATGGCCTTGAAGTCTTGAGTTAGCCTACTGAATTGGCTGGTAGCCTACCATAAAGTTTGTGCATGCTCTCTCTCTCCAACGCAAACCAGATTCTGGTACAAAGTTGAAAACAGATAAATGTGTTTATTCGAAGCACACATACAAATACTGTAGGTCAATTTCAAGTGCGCACTTACGTGACTAGCCTACTTCAAGTATTAGCCTACGCACAATAGATTTCTCTTCTTTAGCCTACATAATGCATAGGCTACACTTTTTAAACAAAAAGCAGCTGTGACAGGCAGCGGCCGCATATATTCTGCATCATATCTCGCATCTTGTGAACTCTACAAGCCCCCACCCCTCACTCGACAACCACACAGAGATTCTGTAATGTGCATGTCGTTCACACATACGTCCGTATAACGGCTCCTACACACAGCTGCGTTCCGTCATGCATGCCAGTGGGTGTTCCCAACGGTAGCTATGCAAATGACTTGAAGTAAAACCGTAATGTGATTGGTTGGTGCCGTCCTTATTGGCTTGATTGGCCGGTGCCGTCTGTCGGTGGAGCAACAGCTGAACTTCTCAACGCGAGCGGCGGGAGAAACACGACGCAACGGACCCACAATTCAGTTCGGCAACGGATGACGTGAGCCCATGTAAAGTGAATGGGATGCGTCTCCAGCAACGCAACGCACGCAGCTGTGTGTAGGAGCCGTAAGGTCAGTATAAGGTCCGCAGGTTAGCATCATATCTGAATCATCCGAAGGGTAGGACCTCCGTTTGACAAACCTCCGCCTATACTCCGGAGGCAGGGTTCTCAAGTCTCACGCAATGGCTACTATGTGAAGGTATCTGTATAATTATTAGAGGCGCAAGGAGAGGATTTCTCGCAGGGTTCAGAACTAGCGCACCACTCACCGGCCAAATAATAATAAAAAAAATAGCCACCGACATCCAATCAAAAAATAGTGTTCGTTGTTGTATCCGGGTAAAATTTCAAAATAGGACATCCCCTCCATGCAACCACGTTATGCTTGTGCGCTTATGTGGGGTTACACATTTAAGATTTCAAAACTGCACCAAAATGCTTTTTATTCAGAAATTCAACTGTCTGTCATTTAGTAAACCAGCCTACTTATGGCACCCAGACATCAGCAACGTTCATTTTATACGACCAATCACTCTCGTGGCTGCCTGCACTTTCCCTGTCGTCATGGCTGCAACTTTCGCACTCGTTTGTGCTTTTTAGCGGCGTGTTCATCAGACACCCGTCTAAGCCTCCATGCATGGACCATGTCAACAATGAATGAAAATTAACTTATTATCAATGTGTGTTATCAATTTGAGCGAGTATGCTACACATACATTTTTTTCTAAAGATACAGGACTGCTGCAGACAATGAGCTGCCAAACATCATAATGTCATAGCAACCCAAAATAATGTACTTGCTGTCCTTATAAAAAAGAAAAAAAAGTTGGTCTCAGCATGCACATTCTTGGTCCAATGGTTCAGTGACAATAGACTACTCAAGTGAATAAAGAAATTATTATCCCACCGTCAAGATTATTATATATAATATATTATATTTCAAGATTCCAATCTATCCCACCTAAATATGAAAAGTTATTTCTACTGACATGCTTCTTGGTGACATAAAAACACAAATGGTTTCCCTTTTATATAAAGGCTGACATAAGAGACATAGGGCCCTATCATGACATTCTAAAGTGCATCGTCACTCGTCAAAAGTCTATTCAAATTTAGTAGGATGTCCAGTTCACTTTGGGAGGGGTTTCGTTATCAAAAGTGGAGTGCATGGCGCAACAAGGTGTTCCTAGGTTTTTTAATCAGTCATATGGGTGTGTTTGGGGCGTAACATCATTTTAAACCAATTAGAATGACATCTGTCATTCCCTTTAACGGCGCAAAACGCGATATGTCAAATAAATGCATCGGTATTTTGGCATTCAACGGCACATTTGAAGGAGGCTGCTTGCGAGACCGTATGGAATAGTCATTCTTAAACCATGCTTTACTAAAACCTATAGCCTTCACGCATTTGCACTCTATTATTTGAACTCATTGGCAAAGTGAAACTAACTTCACAAAGGAGTCATTCAATGACAAGACAGTTATATGCAGTTACTTTCACTATTGACTGACAATGGGTTACCACCGAAAACATAGGCTGGAAAAAGCAACACTTACCTTAATGTTGCTCAAATGACTGAATAAAACAACATTTATCCTGCAGAGGAGTTGCTTATATCTCGCGACAGTGCGTGTTTAGCGATGTTTAAAAAATAAACGTGCAAAATACCGAATTCAACTTTGCGCGGGTGAAAAACTAACTTTACGCCATGCGCAGGTGCCCAAAATACAGCCCATAGCAATGCAAGATGGGTACAAATCCCAGACTGTCCTGAAAAATAAACAAAAATGTATACATACATGTAAAAATGTATACATCCCTCCATACATATGAGTATGTATGGATGGATGTATACTATAAATACAATGATAAATTCAAGGTCTCAAAGGGTTAATGATTATTTCCAAAAAACTCACCAGAAGTCTTTATTCAATTCTACCTTCATTGAATGAGCACACGAAGCCAAACATTTTAGTCAGTGAGTGCCTCCCCCCAAAAAAAAACAAAAACAAAATCTCACTCCAAGCTGAGCTCAAAACTTGAGAATCCTGCGGAGGTTATATCTGAAAGCGCTTAGTATGTACTCGTGGACCCACACACACACACACACACACACACACACACACACACACACACACTAACTCATATGCTATTGTTTATTCTGTGTCCACATGTTTATCTGCATTGCTGTATGTCTATTTTCTTTATTTTGTGACTACTGTGTTATCTATAACACTGGCTTTGGCAACACTGTATCCAAACAGTCATGCTAATAAAGCTCCTTTGAATTTGAATTTGAATTTGAGAGAGGTTGGGACTCTTGCTTTGACGTCAACCAATGTGCTGGGTATTGTCTGCCTAATCTAAACGGGGTTAAACTATCTGGCAAGACCTATTAACATTTAGTTAGCACCTTCACTAAAATATACCTTCCATCACACAAATAGTCAACTATTATACTGTAGTACACTGTATTTGAGCTGCTTCTTCCATTCAACACAGTGGAAACATACCATCCTGTGTCTCTGTACACACTAACAAAGGCCAAAAATAACTAGATGTACCGCAGAGCGGTACAAAATATGACCGCCGCCCAGTCCAGCACATTTTTTCCACAAAAATAAATCACGCTGAAAGGCCTATATGATTCTAACTGTCTCACTAAATTGCATTAGCCACACTCAATTCTCACTGGTATCTGCTAGACAACAAGTACCAAAACATGATTAGTTCATAGATTTCACATGTAAAATTTATTTTATACAACCCCACCCCCATCTTGCCTGTTCATAATTCTGAGAAATTCTTGAATTGTGTGCATGTGTGCGTGTACACGTTTATGTTTATGTGTGTGGGTGTGTGTGTGTGTGTGTGTGTGTGCGTGCTTGTGTGTTTGCCTGCGTATGTGTGTTTGTGCATGTGCATCTTGCCTGTTCATAATTCTGAGAAATTCTTGAATTGTGTGCGTGTACACGTTTATGTTTATGTGTGTGTGTGTGTGTGTGTGTGTGTGTGTGTGTGTGTGCGTGCTTGTGTGTTTGCCTGCGTATGTGTGTTTGTGCATGTGCATGCATGCGTACATATGTCTACTGTGTGAGTATGTGTCATACGTATGATTACTGTGAATGTATGTGTGTGCGTGTGTATCTGTTTATGCCATAGACTGTATATATACAACTGGACAGTGTGGCTGCATTCTGCAGTGTTCTATGGAATTGAAGCCGCCGAGGCGACGCCATCTTGGAAAATTTGGAGCCAATTTGAAGTGCGGCTGCGCAGCAAAAATTGAAGCATGCGCAGTGAAGAGTAGTCGCGGTCAGGCACGCCCACTCAGTTGCCACTCAGCGAGTTAAACACGCCCCTTGTCAAGTGAAACCCGCCCCTTCTCCTTTCCACAACGCAGGTCGACTCGGCGCCGAAGGCTAGCTGGCTGGATGAATTTTGCGGCTGTGAGTTAGCTAAACAGTACAAACAACAATCGGTTTGTTCTTGTCTGGTAAGTGTTCCGTATCAACTGAAAAGTTTTTTTTTGTCTATTGGTGTTCTTAAATACGTCTAAGAGAGCTTATTATGTTGATTATAGACTGTGACAATTTAGTATGGTGAATACTAATGAGCTAACAACAGAAATATGGACAGCGAATTGCATGCTAACGTTAGCAGCTACATTAACGTTACCGTTAATGGGAGGCTAAGTTAGTCGTTGAAGTGAAGATTAGCACACAGCTCCCGTAACAGTCGATGCATGATATACTTGGTTTTATTAGTTGTTGCTGTTTTCAAATATCTCAATGTATGCCATCTCAACATGGAGTAACCATTGACTGTACATGGGGATTAATAACACTAGACAGTCAGTACAGTATATGATGTGATAAAGCAACGGTATGATGTGATAAAGCAACGCAAGTTAACGTAATGTGAAGCATGGACCTCATCAACCTCATGTTAATGTAACTAGCCAGTTTGCCAGTGTTGCATTTTTTCAAACGTTAACGACAGACACCTCTGTTAGAGCTACTTCTGTGATGGTAGGTCGGTAGCATAGATAGACTGTAAAAAATAGATCGGTAGGTCGGTAGTTGTAGACCGCATAAGTGAATGATCGATAAATGAAACGCCTGCATTAAACACTACGCCAAGAACCAGTCACTTCCCAGGGATATCAGTGAACATTTGAGAAAGACCTTAGTTTGTCATCTAACGTCCATGATCAGACATACTGATAACGTTATTTTTCAAGCTGACGCAAGTTAATAACATTCACACCGCATATTTAAATGTGTAGTTAACATCAGGTAGGCTGTGAAGTTTATTGCACACATATATTTAATTAATTGGTATTACTAGTGTTGAGTGCCTGATTAGATGCTTTGTAATGTTGTAAAATTGTCTGACTAACTTTATTGTAACTTTCCTTTTTGCAGGTAAGATATGGGTGATGGCTGAATGTACTGGAGGTGGCGGCAAGGTGGTCTCCATGGTCTACATTAGTCTGCAAGCAAGGGAATGCCTACGTGAAGTGGTTTGGCTGGGGTGGTCTGAGGTGGCATGTCCTCCCCCTTTCTCCAAGTCCCCTGACATCTATCTCCCTGACATCATCACCCACCGTCACTGGATCAACCTGAAGCCCCTTATACATGGGACATGGCACAGCACCACTACGTTCTGAAAACACATGACTTTCAATAACTTGCGTGGCACCAAGAAAGGTCTGCCGCTGCTCTGAACCTTCTGTTAATGTGACATCATTCATACTTGAGGCTGTACACATCCCTTTGTTTCTATTTTCTTTATTGATGTCACCCAAACTTCAACTTTCTGTATGCCCCTGAACTCACACACATTGTAAATTGCAATGCGCCATTTAACCAGTGGTGTAGTCTAGTTAGTTAGTTGTAGTGGTGGGTATACTGTGAGCAACCCCAAATGTTATTAAATACGTATCCTTGCCTATTTTAAATGGGTATACTGATGATGCTTTTTAAATGTGTTTACTGTGTAGTCCTGTGTATCACGTAGACTATACCATACCACGGTCATTTAACTGCCTTGGTATTTAAGTCAGAGGCCATTGCTTAGTATTTAACTGTAGCCTACACAAAGATGTAGACATTACAATAATATTAATATCAGAATAATTATTGGTTGATACTAAATCAATATTGAATGTTTTTTTTTATTTCTTTTGTGTGATGTATCATTCAGAATGCTGCAACATGACTGGTCTTCAATCAGCCAAAGAGGACACATCGAAACTCCTCTCCTAGTTACTCTCCATTGGCTCCCTACAGTAGCCAGAATTAAATTTAAATCTCTCACTTTGGCCTATAGGACACTGACTGGATCTGCTCCTTGTTATTTTAATTCAATGATCAAGATATACATCCCCAACCGCCCACTGTGGTCTTCTGATGAGCGTCTGTTGTGTCGACCAGTCTTAAACGCTAGGTCAAATTCAAGACTCTTTTCCTCAGTGGTTCCATGTTGGTGGAATGAGTTGCCCAGTGCTCTTCATTCTTGTGATAGTTTTTGGTCTTTTAAGCACTTATACATTATGGTTTGTATGCAGTAGTACTGTTTTATTTTCATTATAGGCTGTTGATTCATTTGACATTGTTTATTATTGATATTCTCCTTAATGTAGTCTTACCATGTTTTTGTTATTATATTATTGATTGAATGGGCATTATAATTTATTATTGCTTCCCCCCCTCATTTTCATTGTTTATTTCATTAGGCTATTGATTGATCCCTGTTTTAAGTATTATATTGTTTTGTATTTGTTAAGGGTAACCATAACCATCATCATCATAATGTGGTATTTTCTTGTGCACTTGAAACAAAGAATAAACATGTTTCTTTAAACGTAGTACCACTTTAAACACATCACACACTGAACAGCAAAGTAGCTTCCTGATTATGTGTAAAATGTTTACAGAGTATCCTGATGTAGTAGATCCATGTTCTCATATTTTTACAGCTGACATGAAGGCTGCAGTATTACATTTTTGATTTATAATAGAGCACCCTCTCTGGTGAAAGACTAGCAAGCATGTGGTAGAAGCATACGATTACAGACATATTGAGAGAGCCTATCAATGAGTTGTCACAGTTTTCAATTTAGACGTATTATTTTGAAATGATGTACGTCTACGGGAGGATTTACACATCACTGGCAAGACCTGATCAAATCATACCAATGCAAAATGCTTCTCCAGCAGTGCAATCGCAGGTAACAACGATAGTGCTACCTTAACGCATTTTCAGATACCGCTGTTCTGAACATACTAAGCAAATTGGCCATTTGTAACTTTGAATCCCTCCTCACGTTAAGCTATGGTCCAATAATGTGTTCACTAAAACACAAGTAACGTTATTTGTCGGGCTGATTCATAAATGGGCATACCGAGGTTGTCGACCTAGCAGGCTAGGTGGCGTTTATTGCCATTCGCAAAACTAAGTAAGAGTTAACATTAATGAAACTTATCGCCTTCTCCAGTGACAAAGTGTATTCAAATGAAGTTGCAACGATGATGGCGGCAATCACTGGTTACGTTATACCATTTGAAACAAGTAGGACTGTAAATGATGGTGACTATGGCTAACGTCACTTCGGATAAATATAGCAAGCAGAGCCCTTTTACTTTACCTATCAACTGGCTAATGCTAGCATGATGTAGCATGCTATGAGCTAATATACTTAGCATCTACGAAAGAACATCACATATATTTTTTCACAAAGAATCTGTCACAACTAACAACGATGTCTCTTACAAACAACTACACAATGTATGACTATCAATATGTATTTAGTCAGACTGTGATAAGATATAGCCTAATGATGATAACAACACTTCTTTAGGTTAGATTATGTGTCGAAATCAGGTGTCGTTAAAATAAGTGAGCGATGACGTGGTAGTGTCTGCAGCCTAGACAGTAAAACATAATGGACAAAGCGTTGTGTCTGCAGCCAGCCAGCTGTCAATCATAGGTGTAAACACGCCCTTTTTAGATTTGTTAATATAACATACAAAAAATAATTTCAGCGAGAAAAGAAAAATTGTGTGTATTGAAGCATCTTGAAAACAATTTTTTCGAATAAAAAGTTGTTGATACAAAAATAGTTTTAGGTGAGAAAAGTGACACGGAAAGTTGGCTACTTGGCCATTGAAATACATGGGGTGGGCGGAGTTACACATTGTACTGCAGCCAGCCACCAGGGGGCTCTGGACTAACGCTCGCATCACTCTTAACAGACGGCACACTGTCCAGTTCTATACAGTCTATGGTGTATGCACATGTGTGCACATGGAATGGGTTAACATGACCCCTGGAGGCAAACATACGGAAAAAATTGGTCATCCTAGGCCCTACGGTTCTCAAGATATTCACAGAAAACTGTGTCTGCCCTACCCTCCTTTCGCGGGGTCCAGTACAGCGGGGAGGCTACAGATCAAAACGAAAAACGACGGTTCCATGCTATCCATGTGGGGTTACAAGCCCACCAAGTTTCGTGTACCCCGGTCTTTCAGTGTCCCGGGAATCCTTGTTGGTGTACGGTCACTAAATGTACACATAAATTATTTTATTGTAAGGCCCCCCATGAACGAAAGTTCACAAAACTTGGCATGCATTTGGAGGGTGTCATAATGATCCTACATTTTAAATTTCGTGCAGTTTTGACCTTGTCAGCAAGAGATATTGTGATGAAAACACCTGATTTTTTGCTTTTTAATTTTTAACTAGGTGGCGCTATACATGAAATAAGTGGTAATGGGATGGGTTGACATGCCCCCTTAAGACCAACATACATAAAAAAGGTGGACCTCCTAGGCCCTACGGTTCTCGAGATATTCACAGAAAACTGTCTCCGGCCACCTACAGGCCAGTTGGTGTATAGTAACATAAATTAATTTATTGTGTGGCCCCCCATGAACGGAATTCCACGAAACTTGGCGTGCATTCAGAGGGTGTCATAATGATCCTACACTTCCAATTTCGTGCAGTTTTGACTATGTTAGGTCACAGATACCTGCGATTACAACACCTCATTTTTACTTTTTTGTGTTTAACTATGTGGCGCTATACATGAAATGAGTGGTTATGGAATGGGTTGACATTGAGATCAACATACAAAAAAAAATGGTCCTCCTAAACCTTACGGTTCTCGAGATATTCACAGAAAACTGTGTCTGCCCTACCCTCCTTTCAGGGGGTGCAGTCCAGCGGGGGGGCTACAGATCAAAACGAAAAACGATGGTTCCATGCTATCCATATGGGGTTACATGCCCACCAAGTTTCGTCTACCCCGGTCTTTCAGTGTCCCGGGAATCATTGACAGAAATTTGGACATGCGAAAAAGAAAAAAAAAAAAAAGAAAAAAAAAATTCTGACTAAACCTATATGACCGCTGCTTCGCTGCGCGGCGGTCATAATAATAAGGCCAAATTGAGCTCAATTTTGGCACAAAGATGTAGTCACTGACAAATGTCCACTGTTGGGCCAGAATTTGATATTAATATACGAGATGGTGACCATCATGAAATACAAGAATATCCTGTAGTTTGATCTTCGCAGAGGAGTCAACTGAAATGCAATGCAGTGCACTGAAGAGCATCTTATAGACTAGCAAGCACAGACACACATAGTATTCTGGCCCTTTTATGCAGTAGCGACACCCTGCTGGGACAGTGGTGTGACAGAGGACACACACACACACATGCTGCCTAGCCATATATGACTGGGTTTGACACGGAGAAACAGCATGACTGTGACTAAAGGTGAAAAAAGGAGAGAGGAGAAATTCCTCAGACTCTGGACGCATATCAGCTCACACAGACACACAGAGACGCTCCCTATTGCAGAGTAAACAAACACACACAAACTCACACACACACACACACACACACACACACACACACACACACACACACACACACAGGCCTATGTACATGCAGAGGACACATTTCATATACAGTGCGAGGGAGACAGACAGAGACAGGGAGAGAGGGTGAGCAGAGCAAAGAACAAAACACACATGCAGAGAGAAAGAAACACAGGATGAAAAAGACAGAGAAATAGGGTCAGGGATGGATAAGTACCAAAACACACACAAACACACACACACACACACACACACACACACACACAAGCACACACACAAGCACACACATTGAGTAAAAGAGAAAGTGAGAGATAGAGAACGAAAGAGAAAGCAAGAGAGACAAACAAGGACAGGCCCATTAGTAGTGAGTAAGAGTGAGATAGAGTACGGGTGAGAGAGAGAGAGAGGAGAGAGAGAGAGAGAGAGAGAGAGAGAGAGAGAGAGAGAGAGAGAGCCCTGAGGGTGGCTTGTGCCTTACACAGGCAACTGAGTCTGCAGCCAACACAATGCCACCCCTGCCACAATGCTCACTGAACTGTGCGCTCACAACCTATCATCTAAACCATTAACACACACACACACACACACACACACACACACACACACACATAATACAAAACTGACATAACACTAAAAAGGCACCGCACATGTAAACACAATCAAAAGCCAAACCATACACACTAAGAGCTGGTGTTAAAACACAAACACTGGTAATGTTTTATTTTCAGGTAGTATTAACTTACATTACTTTTAACCAGAGATGTAAAAGTCCGACTTCAGAAAGTAAAAGTCCTACCATGTATTGTTTCTACCTGTGCACTTAACAAAGGGGATTTCACTTATTATGACCACCGCGCAGCGAAGCGGCGGTCATATAGGTTTAGTCAGAATTTTTTCTTTTTTCTTTTTTTCTTTTTCGCATGCCCACATTTCCGTCAATGATTCCCGGGACACTGAAAGACCGGGGTACACGAAACTTGGTGGGCATGTAACCCCACATGGATAGCATGGAACCATCGTTTTTCGTTTTGATCTGTAGCCCCCCCGCTGGACTGGACCCCCCGAAAGGAGGGTAGGGCAGACACAGTTTTCTGTGAATATCTCGAGAACCGTAGGGTTTAGGAGGACCTTTTTTTTTTTGTATGTTGATCTCAAGGGGCCATGTCAACCCATTACATAACCACTCATTCCATGTATAGCGCCACCTAGTTAAAAACAAAAAAGTAAAAATGAGGTGTTGTAATCGCAGGTATCTGTGACCTAACATAGTCAAAACTGCACGAAATTGGAAGTGTATGATCATTATGACACCCTCTGTATGCACGCCAAGTTTTGTGGAATTCCGTTCATGGGGGGCCACACAATAAATTAATTTATGTTACTATACACCAACTGGCCTGTAGGTGGCCGGAGACAGTTTTCTGTGAATATTTCGAGAACCGTAGGGCCTAGGAGGTCCACCTTTTTTATGTATGTTGGTCTTAAGGGGGCATGTCAACCCATCCCATTACCACTTATTTCATGTATAGCGCCACCTAGTTAAAAATTAAAAAGCAAAAAATCAGGTGTTTTCATCACAATATCTCTGGCTGACAAGGTCAAAACTGCACGAAAATAAAAGTGTAGGATCATTATGACACCCTCCGAATGCATGCCAAGTTTTGTGTACTTTCATTCATGGGGGGCCTTACAATAAAATAATTTATGTGTACATTTAGTGACGTACACCAACAGGGATTCCCGGGACACTGAAAGACCGGGGTACACAAAACTTGGTGGGCATGTAACCCCACATGGATAGCATGGAACCGTCGTTTTTCGTTTTGATCTGTAGCCCCCCCCGCTGGACTGGACCCCCCGAAAGGAGGGTAGGGCAGACACAGTTCTCTGTGAATATCTTGAGAACTGTAGGGCCTAGGATGACCATTTTTTTCCGTATGTTTGCCTCCAGGGGTCATGTTTACCCATTTCATGTGCACACATGTGCACAAACAGATACACACACACACACACATACATTCACAGTAATCATACGTATGACACATACTCACACAGTAGACATATGTACGCTTGCATGCGCAGGCACACACACAAGCACGCACACACACACACACACACACACACGCGCGCGCGCTTCGCTGCGCGGCGGTCATAATAACATAATCTTAATGGAAGGCATTACCCAACCTAAAGACAACAACGTAAGATTGGCTGTTTAAAAAAAGCAATACTGGTAATGCATACTAATGCTTTTAATTGGTATGATTCTACATTCATTCCTGGTAGGTTAACCCTGAAACATAACTGCTGGCTTCGGATCAACAGCACCTCATACGATATGCTCTTAAAATGCCTCGCCAGCAAAAAGCCTTGTGAATCGGCTGACCTTTACGTGTCAAAAAACGGCTAAGGTTACATGTAACCATAAAATTCATGAAATCCGCCACTCTTTAAGTGTTCAGCGGGGATATGATAATGAATGAGCGTGGGCTGTCTGAACGAATGGAGTGGAAGCTAATGACGCTAAGTGAATGTGTGCGGACACCGTAAATTATTCAGGGGCCGGTCGCCACAGACCTGCCTGCGTTAACTGGCTTCCGTGCGCATAGTGAACTTGTGCTGGAGCCGCCCAGAGAGAAGTCTCAGTCCAGGTTTTAAGCCCCGGTCAAACGGTAAGGGGAAACAAGCAAGGAAAGTGTGTGTGTGTGTGTGTGTGTGTGTGTGTGTGTGTGTGTGTGTGTATGTGTGTGTGTGTGTGCGTGTGTGTGTGTGTGTGTGTGTGCGTTGACAAGGGAGGGGTGTGGTAATGATGTGGGTAGAGTGTTATTAGCGTTGACCCCTGATGGGAAGAAACATAAGCAACGTCTCTTTTTCTCTCGGCAGACACTCTTCCCAGCGCCATCAATCACTGGTGCTCCTAGGTGGCTACCAGGGCCTGTCCACTCAGACGCTGACCTGAGAACAGAGGCCACAGCCACAGGAGGTCCAGCCTCATTCCTCATGAGCTGACCACGGGTCAGATGAGGGCCTGGTACTCACACACACACACACACACACCCACATGTACATGCGCACACACACACACACACAAACACACCCACACACACACACACCCACACACACACACACACACACACAGATCCCTTCAGCTTGTACATAGAAAGAGCACACTGTACATGGTGCCAGTCACAGGGCGAGTTCTACACAGTACACTGACAGAGAGGCACACAGAGGAGAGAAAGAAAAGAAAGAAAAAACAGAGGGACAAAGAGAGGAGGACAGAGAAGGTCAGTACGAGAGGAAAAGGGAATAGAGGGGTCATTCAACTCTCACATAACTCCTACAATACTAGTTCTGCTTTGTCATACATTTAGACAGTAACAAAACAAGGTTTCTAGAAAGTTCTAAGAGGGGGTGATGTATGTAGTATGCAGAAATGGACAGTAAGATGAGTGATGATGATGATGGAACAGGCAGGACGTAAGGCCCAGGAAATGACCAATGTTTAACGGGGTCCGCGCAGAGCAACACACCCAGCATCGGAGCAAGGAGCAATGGTGATTTATCGGCACAGAGGATTTCTGTTTGTTTTTCTTCGCACTAATTCTCCTCCAGTGGTTTGCTTGCAGAGGGGGTGGTGAGCTGCAGAGTGATGAAGGTTCTGGGAATGGGTGTGTGTGTGTGTATGTGTGTGTGTGTGTGTGTGTGTGTGTGGTTATGTGTAAAATGAGAGAGAGAAAGAGTGAGGCAGCAAGTATTGGAGTGGAAGAAAAAGGGAGAGTGGGAGAGAGAGAGAGAGAGAGAGAGAGAGAGAGAGAGAGAGAGAGAGAGAGAGAGAGAGGGGGAGGTAGTGAGAGTATGTTTATATTCAGCGTCTGTAGAGTTTTCTGTAGTTCCCCAAGGATTCATTTCCACACCCACAATAATTCATTAGCATTCTCTGGGTTTGGCAGCCGTTTCAAAGTGAGATATGTTTGCATATTGTCAACAGACCAGTGTGATGGAGCAGTGGAAGGTTGGGATGGGCCAGGGTGAGACCTTTACACGCACACACACACACACACACACACACACACACAAACACACAAGCATTGTCCTACACACATTAACACACACAAGCCCATGTACACACACACACACACACATCCACAAAAATACATACACCATAGTATACAAAAGGCACAACCCACTGTCCTACACACATTAACACACACATGCCCATGTACACACACACACACACACACACACACACACACACACACACACACACATATAAATACAGAATAGTATACAGACAAACACCCACATAAACATGCACAGACACAAAGAGACACAACTGAGTATGCACACAAACACACACATACAGCTTTTCAGGACTATGACGACATCAAGACAGCCTTGGCTGAGATGGGTGGGATGTGACAGCACTGAAAGCCTACAGAGCCAGGCACACAAACACACACACACACAGAGACTTTGGAGTCAGAAAGCAACGCAAAGGGCTTAAAAAAGGAGAAGAGAAATAATCAACAAGGCCCTTGTATCTTCCTGACACCATCATGGCTATTACCCAGAATGCTCTATGCTCAAGGGCTTTCTGTCTGTCACATTGGACACTGCGCTGGGTGTCCTGAAAGAGACGTGAAAGAGACGCACACACATACACACATGGTTATGCCACACAACACACACACACACACACACACACTAAAAATATGCTGATGCAACACACTCACACAAACAGCTACATGCATGACCACACACAGTCACACATATATACAAATACACACACACACTCGCACACTCCTTTGCACTGTGTGGGGGTGAGCTGACCGAAGAAGACAAGCCTGAGCTGAGATAATACCAAGCGCAGTCTGACACCTCACCCTCCCCTCTCTCTGGGGGATCAGCAACAACTGTCCACCCCCAGATTCCCTCTCCCTATCTTTCGCTAATGGTTAGATGTAAGATCTGTACTTTCTCTCTCCTTCTCTCTCTCTCTCTCTCTCCTTCTCTACTTTGTCTCTCTCCATCGTTAGAGATACTGTAGCTCCACTCTTTCTTCCACTGTTGCTCTCTTTGTCCCTCTTTTGCTATACTGTGTCACTCTTTTTTTCTATCTCTCTCTCTGATTACAATGTATACTGTATATGACTTTCCTCCCCTCTTTGGCTCTCTATCTCTCCCTTTTTCTGCCCTTGTCTCTCTCTTCCTGTCTTACTGGGACAGTGTGTGTCTGTGTGTATGTGTGTGTGTGTGTGTGTGTGTGTGCGTGCAGGGTTCCTACACATTTTCCATTTCAAAATTCCATACTTTTTCCATACTCAAATTTCCAAACTTCTCGGTAGATTTTTCTGACCATATTCTCGACATTGAGGCAACTTCTGGTTTTGGATAACTCGGTGAAAACAAAGGTATGGACAACTGAAGTGAATTAAAAAATGACACTTAATATTCGTCCATTTAGCTGGGTCATTTTTAGTTGTATCATAGTTGTATCTTGATGATGGGGACTGATAGTTACACTACACAACAGTAGGAATGGTTCATTAATACCTGAGTGATTAGTACTGCAAATGCAATAGTCTGAAACACAAATATTTTTTTTATAATAATGTTTTTTTTTTCCATACTTATCCAGACCTGGAAATTACTAAAATAAAATTCCATGCTTTTCCAGGTTTTCCATACTGCGTAGGAACCCTGTGTGTGGGTGTGTGTGTGTGTGTGTGTGTGTGTGTGTGTGTGCGTGTGCGCCCGCTCAAAGAGGTACATGGCCATCTTCTCTCCTCTGGCATCCAGGCCCTCTCGGGCTTTGGCAATGATTGGCTTGACTTGGGAGCAAGGGAGAATGTTTGGCAACGAGCGAGAGGATTGTCCACTGTTGGTCGGAGCAGGACAAGACAGGATGGGACAGGACATCTACTGTGCGTCTTCAATCTGAACAATACCCTCACTGTCAATCTAACATGTCTATGCCCAAAACAGGAAGTGCATGAGCAATAATTTTTTCTGATAGGACACACACACACACACACACACACACACACACAAGCACAAGCACACTGAAGTAAATGCATACAATAGAATTGAAGTCATCTAGACTTTTTTTTGCCTACCTACGCTTCAACATATTTTTTTGGGGGGGAAACCACACAATCTGCAATTTAAGGACTATGGATCATGGGATACGCGGTGTGGCATAGGATGAATTCCTTCTGACACAATGTGCTTTTGTTGTGTGTTAAAAAATCATTTCTTGCCACCCTCGCATCGGACCCGCACTGTGTTGTCTCATGTGTCGAAATCTGGTTTCAAAGGCCAGAGCAGAGCTGGGGAGGTGTGGCACATTTGAATGTGACACGGACGAATGATTCTGCCCCATGAGCCAAAGAACACCCCCACCTCACCCCACCCCAGCCCAACATCCTCAACCCAGAGGCCCTGAACATTCCAGGACCCACCCAACCCCCAACCCCACTCCCCCCCCCCCACACACACACACAAACACACACATCACCCGTATGCTGAATAACATGCCAATAACAAGTCCCCGTACCCCCCACCCCCACACACACACAACATGCTGACATTCGTGCAGGCAGGGTGTGAGTGTAAAAAAGAGGCTGACTAATGTTGCTTTCACTGGAAGGACCCCCGCACACATGAGTTTGTGTTTAAGATTATAGCTGACGATGTTTGAGGCCCCCAGGCCCCCAGGCCCAACCCCCACATCCCCCTTCCGCCCCCAACTAATGACATGGTCCTGACAGACATGAGGAAGAGTGGAGATGAGAGTGTTTTCATAGGGAAGATGATGGAGTGATCCCGTTCCGCCAGTTCTCGCTTCATGACTTTCGGCTGCATATTTCTGCATATTTGTCTGTGCCAGGGTGCGCATGGCCACTAATTATGAAGAGGCAGTGGCACCGAGCCAACGATGTCTGAGTTTTATGAATAAATGAAGATGTAACCCGATGAGCTTTTGCCTTGACATAAAACAAAATTGCACCCGTTGCCACAGCACATGGTCAGTTGCACAGATAAGAACACAGATAAGAGCAACTGCAACTGCGACCGTGACCACGGACCATCTCTGCTGGGTGGTCAGCTTAATTAGCTTGGGCGACTGGGCCTCAGTGCTTCATATAAGGGACACTTCAAAAATGTATCAATAAACCAGGGGGAGAGACACAACTAGTCTTTTCCAGGTCAGTCTCCACGCTCTAGGGTAAACTTGCCATTCTGTTGCATTTTTTCCACCATACCCCCGCCCCCCCTCCCCCCACACCCCTTGCCTAGGGCCAAACTCGAGCTTGCAACAGGACTCAGTCAGACAGGATTTGGATCGCTGTTCCCACGGAAACGAGTGAGAC
>NW_027468685.1:17537578-17545078 GCF_046254945.1 Alosa pseudoharengus | reverse complement strand
AAAGAGAAGTGAGAGAGACACACGGAGTAATACAGAAGAGGGAAGTGAGAGACGAAGGAGTTTCGGAAAACAGAAAGAAGGAACTGGGGGATGAGGGAGGAAGACTGAGTAACAGGGCTGAGAAAAACCACCTGGAGGAAAAAGTACAGAGAGAGGGAAACAGAGAGAGAGAGAGAGAGAGAGAGAGAATGTAAAAGAGAAAGAGAAAATGAGACAGAGACAAAAATGAAAAAGAAAATGAGAGAGAGAGGGGGGTCGTAGTCTGAGGGAAAGAGAGACAGAGAGAGAGAGTGAGAGAGAGGGTAAGAGAGAGTGAGAGAGATATGGAGGTGTAGGGTGGATGAAAGCGAGCTGCCGGAGGGCAGTGCAGCCCTCTACACTGACCTGTAATTGATCAGGGAGGCCTACAAGCTGCTGAGACTCCGTGCAGTAATTACACCTGGGAGATGTGCCGAGATGTGTCCTGAAGGGGGGGGGGGGGCAAGAGAGGGGTAGAGAGGTAGAAATAAGAGAGAGGACAGAGAGGAAGAGAGGATGATAGATGCAAGACGCTACACTGGAGCCTTCAGATACCATACAAGAGTTTCAACCCATCCAGAAGCCTGACTCGCATGTCAAACGACTCAAGCTGGGAATGGAGATTGCCTTAGCTTTATACGTCCATAGGGTCACACTGAAGACCGTCTGTTTCCCGACACTCACCTGTCATGATGAGGTGCGATTAATAGATTTTTTAAGAAATAGATTTTCTTTAATAGATTTTTCTTGGAAGTCCGTGTGATAGACAGGGCAGTCGTCCCACAAATGAAAAAAGATATACCATTAAGCTCATTTCCACACTTTATAATCAAGTGCTTGTTCAGGAATGGAATGACACTCGAGAGCTTTTGAAAAATAACCTTCACTCTCTGGTGCATGAATATTTGTCTCCCCTAGGGCCGGGACATTGTGGAGATGCCTATCTCGTTTCACACACAGACAGACTTTCACACGCGTGTACACGCATCCGAGTACTTACACTTGATTTCTCTCTCTCTCTCACACACACTCACACTCACACTCTCACACACACTCACACAAACTCACACACACACACACACACACACACACACACACACACACACACACACACACACACACACACACACACACACACACACTCCATGGGTCTTTTGGAATGGCTTTCATGTCTTTGGAACTCTGAGATGCTGTGAACCTGTGACACAGGACTTGATCTATGAAAGGAAGGGAGACATCGCATGCCCTCAAGAGGAGGCTGAAACAAGAGCACGCACGCACGCACGCACGCACGCACGCACGCACACACACACACACACACACACACACACACACACACACACACACACACACACATACATGTATAACACATGCTCACTTATGCACAGGCATACAGGATTTACGTACGCAGAAAAACAGGTTTTTTAGATGTGTTGTGTGTGTGTGTTTTTCGTGTGTGAGTAATTGTAATAATAAGCATTTCCGTGTCTATGGACAGCAAATTTGAATTTCTGTGTATGTATCCGTCTTTCTGTATGTGTTTGTGTGTGTGTGTGTGTGTGTGCGGTGTGTGTGTGTGTATGTGTGAGTGTGTGTGTGTGTGTGTGTGTGTGCAAACACATTACTGTGACATGTCACTGTGTGTGCGGAAATGCAACTGGTACTTTGCCTTCCCGGAGAATTATTCTGCATTTTGCAAATGTTCATCTGAATAACGTCTGTGCGCACACACACTCTGTATGTATGTCAGTGCTATGTGTATACCAACGGAGTGTGCCATTTTGTGGCCACGACCGACATGCATTACTGTAGGCTGGATCTCTCCATTCTACTGATAAAGATCTGAGGGTATTACAGACGAAATAAAAGTGTGGGCGGCACGAGTGTAATAAGCAGATGCAAGGCAACCTGTGGAGATGTTCTGCCTAACGAGGGCACTCCAACGAAAAACCCAATATTACAGAGAGAAATACCGCGCTGATGGGCAATTAACAAGGCTAGAGGTAATGGAGCAGCCGGCAGCGAGAGATTCATGCCGTGGAGCGAATGAAATTGTAATGCAGGAACGGCAGAGAGAGAGAGAGAGAGAGAGAGAGAGAGAGGGGGAAGGGGGGGGAAAAGGAGAGAATGGGGGGAGAGAGCAAGAAAAAGGAAAAAGCTCAGAATGCAACATCATGCTATTCTGAGAGTTTGGGGAGAGAGAGCGAGAGATAGAGAGAGAAAGAGAGAGAGAGAGGTGGGGGGATGGGTGTGTGCTCCATCTGCAGGGGCACATCCATCCTGGAATTCTGGAGCACGAGATGGAGGTAGAGAGGAAGGGAAGGAAGGAGAGGGAGGAGGAGAGGGGGGTTATAGAGCCTCTTCTCTGTACATATGTAGCCACTGCCTCAGCAGTGAGAGAGATTTTTCCCAGGAAAGACAAATCACTTATGATGAGTCCCATCAAGCTGTCTATGCCAAAGTAAGATCAAGGCTCTAAACAAGCCAGCGGGGAAAAGATTGTGTGTGCATCAGTGTGCTTGTGTGAGCATGTGTGTATTTGTGTGTTTGTATGTGTGTGTGTGTGTGTGTGTGTGTGTGTGTGTGTGTGTGTGTGTGAGAGAGAGAGAGAGAGAAAGAACAGAGAGATAGAGGCCAGTGTGTGTGATGGGTGGGAGAAAGGGGAAAAGAGAGAGAGGAAGATATTTTGTGTAGGGAGTTGGTGGGATATATATACAGCAGGAGACAGAGGTAAAAGGGGGAAGGAGTGGAGCAAAGCAGGGGGAGGGGGGAGGCAACGAGAACAAGTGTGTGTATGTGACTGTGTGTGTGATGGTGATGGTGGTTGGGAAAAGGGGGGGGGGGTGTAAACCAGTAGTGGGAGGCTAGGCTGTATGACGGGTGTTTCCATGGTGATATTTTCCTCTTCTCCAACATGTAGTGCATCTCTTGGCTTTTACGGTGGGGCAGTAATCATGTGAATTAGTCTCTGTCTATTTCCCTCTCTATCTCTTTCTGCTTTCTCCTGTATCTTCCTGTGATCTCTACCTTGTCCTTTTTTATTATTCATCCTTCCTTTCTTTGATTCCCATTTCTTTCTCCCAGTCGCACCATGCCTTAACCTCTCCACTCCTTTCATCCACTGCTGAAACAGAACCGAAACAAATAAATAAATAAATACCCCTCCCTCTCTTCCTCCTCCTCCTCCTCTCTCCCCCACACCCATTGTGACCTATATCTGTCTCACACGTAGAAGCTCCCTGTCATCCTCCGCCATGCAAATACAGGAAATAAATAATTAATAAATAAAGACAAAGGAATACTGGCAAAATATCCCCATATTCACCTAACACACGCATACAGTTACAAAAAAAATATGCCTATTCTCTCTCTCTCACTCACTCACACACGCACACGCACACACACACACACACAAATACACATCCCCAGCATGGTGTACTAAAAAACCCAATCCATCGCTCCTTAATTTTCTTCCCCCCTCCCAACAAAAGGTATCAGATCGACCCCTCCCTTCTCAGTGGTCCAGTGTGCCCAAACTGAGTGTGGGGTGGGGTAGGGGATGGTGGCGGCTACGTGCAGCGAATCCTAAACAGCCATTCAGCCATCCAGGCAGGCGGGCAGGCAGGCAGTGGAGAGGCTGGGGAGTGGGGAGATGGCCCCCTTTAAATGAAGGGAAAGGCTACACCTCCATCAAGGCAGACAACAAGAACAACAATGGAAAAATGACACTCACACACACACACACATACGCACACGCACAGACACATACGTGCCAAATGCACCCATGTCTATTGAGGCATGCTGAATGGCTGGCGATATTGGGAACAATGAGACAGACCTTCTTGCTTGTATGTGGCACCAGGAAATCGATGGAGGCAGAAACATGGTGCTACAGGTGTGGTGGTAAAATGTCACATAGCCCCGGCTGAAGATGCCCGGCATGATATTTGTGACGAGGCATGACATGCATGGTAAAGAGGAGCCCCCGACTCCATTGAGACTAACAAAAAAAGGGAGGCGGCTGGAACGCCTGGCAAAATATTTTGTGTCTAACAGCACCCCCTGGTGCATGGATGTGTAACTGCATGTGGGTACCGGCACCCAATCCACATTCAGTATCTCACATATTCCTTCATGAACAATTTATTAATCAAATCACTGCTTGTCTGAATACACAAACACATTAGCACAAGACACTTGTCATTCTGATGCCAGTTATTATGTATGAAACACAAGTGAGGTGATAGATAGATAGATAGATAGATAGATAGATAGATAGATAGATAGATAGATAGATAGATAGATAGATAGATACTTTATTGATCCCCAAGGGGAAATTCAAGGCATGCTGTCACCAGCTCATTTTCACTGGCATTATAGTCTGGAAACTCTCCAATGAAATGTTCTAAGTGTTATGTTGGGGTGGTTAAAAGTGATGACAGTTGACAGGAAGAGTTGTTGAATTTTCTACAATAACGACATTGCAGTGATTGTGATTGACATCAATGACAAAATGATTGGCATCCATTTTTTTTTTACAACAAGACACTTCAGAATAGATTTAATACTGCCTCTGTTAAGAGGGATAGATGTGATGGCTCTTCTCCTTACTGGGATAAGTGAGGTTCATTTCCAGAGTGGCTTTGCGGACTGGCACTGCCAGACCGAGTGTGATCGATGCCCATTGGCAGCAGTTAAAGCCGACTGAGGTCCAATTAAGGGTGTCCAGATTGCAATGAACTCTGTGCAAATTTGTGGTTGGGAAATGCCAGGCCAGCAGATCCAACATCGGATATAAACAAACCAGTTTAGCCTGAACAGATGAGGATTGAGTCATTTCTCAGCAAGTGACAACTGGCAATAAGTAACAACAATCTTTTCAACATCCTTAACCAGATATCACCCAATACTGACTAACACTCGACATACAGATGTCAAACGTTGCATGTAAGAGTATGTACCATACATTAAGTACTGTACATTAATAAAATCATCACTGTGCATACTATGCACTGTGCACATTTTTAAGTACTTCCATCCATTACAAAGATATTTCTTTCATATCATTACCACATCAGTTAAACTCAGAGCAGTTAAATATCTTCAGACCTTCAGACAGACCCTCCTATAAAACCACTCAGTTGTGTCTGTAGAATGACAGAGAGGGTGGACCATTATTTAGCCAACAGTCCATGTAATTAGTGACTTTATATCCCCTACATTCACATGAGATCACTCAGTGGCTTAGTGAGAAATAATTTGCTTTAATGGTCACTGTGTGTGTGTGTGTGTGTGTGTGTGTGTGTGTGTGTGTGTGTGTGTGTGTGGAGGTGATGTGTGTGACGGACTGCCAGTGATTAAAAACACAGTCCTGTGTGAGAGGCATCAGAACCTAAACAGCCCAAAACACACACACACACACCCATACACCCACACACACACACACAGAGAGAGCCAGGTCTCAAACCATTTCCACAGGATCGGGATAGGTGATTCAGCATCTCGGCTGTTTCATTGGCCTAATACATCAGAGAGATTCACGCTCACACTGCGGCAAAACAGCCAAAACAACTAAAGCACCGCAGACAGCAGTCTGGCAGGGCCAGCCATCACTAGCTATCTAGCCTCTCCCAGACCCTAGAGAAAAGTTTCAAAACAGGCTGTTTTTTTTGGTGGTGTGTGTGTGTGTGTGTGTGTGTGTGTGTTTAAGCAAATACTGCCCTGCCTCAAGATCAGTGCAGGAGTCTCCACAGCATACAGCTGGATGTTTTGTTTAGAACGTTTCCCGTTGAGGAGTACAGTCACAAATATGTTTGCGAACCCAGAGTTCCGCATTATGATGCGGTAATTACCCTCAGAGATTTTCCCTTTTTTATTTTAACTGTTATGTATAAAGAACACTGTTGTTTGCATAGAATTCTAGATTGAACCAGGAAAATAATTCACTCCTACAGGTTGAGCTTCCAAATGTAACACTGGAAGCAGGGATGTAGTGGAGGCTTAACGCAGTTTATCCACCTCTGACATTTCAGAAATAGAGTTTATCCACCTCTTATTAGAGTTTATCCACCTCGCAAAAGAGTTTATCCACTAATTGCAACTTTTAACATTCCAAAAATCACACTGTATTATCCACATTCACAATATGTACACTCTATGAACCATTTAATACCACTGATATTGTTATAAACATTGGACGATAACCTCCATCATCATCAAACATGTTCTGAATGCCTTTTTTAAAAATCCGATACCACATGGCGCAGTCCACCTCACAGAATTCATAGTTTACCCACCTCTTCTTTTACCACTACATCCCTGACTGCAAGGTCTTACATTGGATCCCAGGTATATATTTATATACTTATATTACTTTTTCTGCTGTAAGTGCATGTTGTGTGTGATGTCTGTATGCTACAGACACCTTGAATTTCCCCTTGGGGATCAATAAAGATCTATCTATCTATCTATCTATCTATCTATCTAGGCACCACTGTGCCCCTGAGGATGGCACTACACTGCTGCGTTGCTCCAGGGGGACTGCCCTTAGTTCACTGTAAGTCACCCTGGATAAGGGTTTGCTATGTAAGAAAATAAATAAATGACATTCCTGGAGAGCCACCAGAGTGTCGATGAACGTGTCACACTGCTTTATGAATTCAGGCTGTGTTGTTAGGCATCTGCTGTCTCTGCCCCCTGTGCTGAGGCCCTTTACTGCTTGTCACCACTAGAGGAGGTTATATGACAAATTATCCCTCTACCAACACTACACAGTAAAGGATATACTCCCCTAGATTTCTATTTTCCCCTGGAAATGTTTCAGTGTTAAACATTTTCCAACACATTGAAAATAAAGATGCCAACTTTTCTACAAGTCCAAGTTTGTGTAGAGTTATTTAAAACAAGCAGATGTTGATACCTTCAATAATTTCATTTTTTATAAAAGCGGGCGCCATTATGTGAGAGCTGGGCATGCTTGTGCATGTGAGTGAATTGGCATGCCCTGCCAAGGTAAAAATGCTATCACTGGGGTAAGACCTGAGGCCTTTGACCTGCTGCAGTGTAAGTCATAGCAGTGTGTCGGATTTAGTTCTCCCACAGCGACACGGTTGAAATGTCATTTTTCATCTGACCTCCTTTTCCAGCAGAGAGTGTACTGGCAGTCCCAGATTGAAGCGTACTGCCTTGGCCCCGCTTGATGATTCGATTATGCAGCGATTCCCATCGCAATCCATCTCAAATGAGTCGAGCCCAGTGAAGTATTTAATTCGGTTTGCACTCTGTTTAAAATGACATCTGTCACTGCCCTTGCATCCTCAGAGCGCCTCTTTCATCAGACAGTGTCATGGAGCCTAAGGGTGGGTCAGGAGGACCAGAGCGACCCATCAGCCCAAAGAGCAAGCACACACACAAACAAATAAACACTCTTCAAAGTCTCCCCATCACTCACGCGCCGTGAACACAGGGCCCCTGCAGCGCAGG
>NW_027468685.1:17532578-17535078 GCF_046254945.1 Alosa pseudoharengus | reverse complement strand
CTGTAGTTTGCATACATACGTGCACAAGAATATAATGTGTGCGCTTATGAGTGAAACTCTTGTGAGTAATCCCAGTTTATATGTGTGTGTGCATTACCCAAGGTCTGTGCCTAATGAATAACAAGGATAACTCTCTTTCCTTTCCTAACTCTCTTTCCTTTCATCCTCCACTCCAGCACTCTCCCACTCATTTTCACCTCTTTTCTCATTAGATCGCACGAGCCAGCATCACTTGCTCCCTCCATCCCTCCCTCCCTCTCTCTCCCTCGCTCCACTCCTCCCCTCATTAGATCAACTCAAGCCTTTACAAACATGCTGCGGTCGGTACATCCTAATCAATACTATGAAAACTGAAAAGAGACTGAGTGAGAGAGAAGAACAGGCAGAGAAAATACCAAAATTGGTAGAGAGAGTAAGAGAGAGAAAGAGAGAGAGAGAGAGAGAGAGAGAGCACCTGCATACGAAAGGCTGCATACCCTTTCATTTCAATCAACGCCTTGGCAGTGCCAGCATTAGCGCAGGTGATGAAATAGGACCTGATTGTGTATTCTACAGTCTGTGCTTGACAAACACGAAGATAAAGCGCGTCCAGCTGTACTACGCAGGCACATCAGACACACACATACAAACCCACCCATTCCACATGCACAGCACACACACACACACACACACACACACACACTGTCTCTCGCACATACGCACGCACGCACACACACACATACACACACACACCACACACATACACACACACTCCCTGCCTTTCCCTCCCTCTCTTCTCCCTCTTTTTTTCAAAGACACACACGCACACACACACCATGGCAGAATTATTCATGAAGACTGCCTTGCCAGACCCTCACAGCCTCTGTGGAGACAGGCTGTTATCTGCGCTTGCTGGGAAGGCTGGCGTTGCATCTGTGTGGGTGGATGCCTGCCTGCCTGCCTCCCCTCCCTACTGCATTGACCACCACCTATGCTTGGGGCCCCATTCCATTCCAGGTCATTTATTTGTCCGTTTGAGTAAACCGTTTGTCTGCTTCTACTTAATTTTGTATATATATTTTGATAAATATCTCCAAGGGGCCGGGAACTGACGTTCCACATTTCTTGTCCCGTCCATGCGGTTATTAAAAGTAATTGGAGATTAATCGACATATTAAAATCAAGCAATGTGCCGTGCAGCCATCGTTCGGCAAATCAGCTGCAAATGAAACGTGATTACGTCTAACAAACTGCACTAATGCATCTGCTAGGGCAATTAACATACATATCAATATGCATGGGTGTGTGTGTACATGTCTCTATGAGTGTGTGTGTGTGTGTGTGTGTGTGTGTGTGTGTGTGTGTGTGTGTGTGTGTGTGTGTGTGTGTGTGTGTGTGTGTGTGTGTGTGTGTGTGTGTGTGTGTGTGTGTGTGTGTGAGTGTGTGTTATTGTGTGTGTTAGTGTGTGTGTCCTTGAAGGTAAATGTGTCATTCTGCATGCAACCGTTTTCCAGGAGTAAAGTGTATTACGTGTAACCCAAAGAGACTACATTACCTAGGAATCCATGATGAGAATTAATGTGTGACAATTTAATGTACAGTATGCAAATGTGGATGTTTTAATACATGTACAACGTCCATGTGTATGTCTGTGTTGTGTGCCTTGATGTGTTTCCATGCACGCACTACACAATTAATAAGGCGAGCATGCTGATGAAGAAATAATTTGCCACGTTCTTGCATAAGCTAGATTCATAACGCACTTCTCTGAATGTGAGCCCTTCTTTCATCTGCCTCATAGGCTATGCAGGATGCAGATGTTCATGCGCTCTCTGTCTCCTCAAAGTCTTTCACCAGCCCATGCTTACATACTATATGAAGATATAAGAGCCGCTTCCCATGAATAACTCCTGCCTGTTTATCTTATAACTCTTAAATGCCTGCGCTTCTGGGAAAACGCTAATTTATACCACACAGTAAACTCCACAGTTAAGGAGTCTATGCAGATTAGCTACCATAAACATCATGTGTGCGCGCTTGCTTTAAGATCTCATTAAAGTGTGTTGACGTTCAGCGGCCACATGATTACAAACAAACAATACTATTGTGTTTGGATTTTGATCATTGAATACTGGCACTGCGTCAAAAGCCAAAACAAGAGAGTGACAGAAAGGTGTCTTGGGTGTAACATTCCCATTTTTGGTCTAATGGGCACTGAAAACCCTGAGACCACTAGCAGTCATTAATCACTGTGAATAGATTACAACTTTCATAAGATGGGGAGTGAGTTTTTTTTTGCTAATATTGAATGTTAATGGCAAACAAATGTTTCTGCTTGAGCTCTTGAGAGAAAATGTTTGTGATTAGCCCGCGCCCCCTCTCTTCAATCTGACAAGGCATTTGAGAAAAAGCTTAACATTCCCTCAGAGGGGCAGAGCCAGGCTTTTGCCCAGATTAACCATCTTGGGCATGGCATTTTCTTGGGCTCAAAGTTTACAGTCTATCGCTGTCAGAGGAGACA